>NW_027449341.1:0-16157 GCF_964194025.1 Convolutriloba macropyga | reverse complement strand
TGCTGATGTTTCGGCTCGCGCGTACTAGAAACAGCATAATACTATGTGTACTGGTAGATAGCGCTCTGTGAGCATTTCCCATGAGCAGGTTTTGCCCTCCAAAATCTCTGTTCTACTGTTACCAATACCGGCTAACAACTGTATCATACTAGGGAGAATTGACTCATGATTTAAAAACCAGATGTTCACATGTCGATGTTTCGGCTCTCGCCTACTAGAAACAACATAATACTAGTCTGTTAAAAATCTCAATCACGCCGCCTCTTCAGATACAGAAGTTTTACCTTTTATTGGTTAGAGAACAGCTTTCCAGCTGTCGACATGGTTACTAGTAACAACACCGTACTCAACACAAAAACTTTTCAACTTCACAACTTTCACATGCTGATGTTTCTGCTTTCGCATACTAGAAACAGCATAATACTTATTGTTTTGTCAAGTAATTTGTGTGTCTTTCCCATGTGAAGTTTCACCGGTCAACAATGTTTCCCTGACCAATTACGGCTACTAGTAGCTGTATAATACTAGGGAAAATGATTGAGGATTTAATATCAGATTTTCACATGTTGATGTTTCGGCTTTCGCCTACTAGAAACAACATAATACTAGTCTGCTAAGAAATCTCGCTCAAATTGCCTTTTCACATACAGAAGTTTCACCTTCTATTGGTTAGAGAACAGTTCTCAGCTGTCGACATGGTTACTAGTAACAACATCGTACTCAACACAAAAATTCTTCAACTTCACAACTTTCACATGCTGATGTTTCTGCTTTCGCGTACTAGAAACAGCATAATACTTATTGCTTTGTCAAGAAGTGTGTGTGTCTTTCCCATGCGAAAGTTTCACCGGTCAGCAATAATTGCCGTGTCCAATTAAGGTTACTCATAGCTGTATAATACTAGGGAAAATGATTGAGGATTTAATATCAGATTTTCACATGTTGATGTTTCGGCTTTCGCCTACTAGAAACAACATAATACTAGTCTGCTAATAAATCTCGCTCAAATTGCCTTTTCACATACAGAAGTTTCACCTCTTCTTGGTCACTGTACAGATGATGCTGTCTGTTCTTTATTTGGTTCTGCTTATTATAAGGAGGGGCATCACTCCTTCCTCCTTGGTTTGCATGCATTAAGCCTGCTTTGTGAAAAGCGTATCTTTCTAGCTTTTCTTCGCCTTACTCGAGTAGGACGATACAATCCAGACATTAGTCAGTCTTGGTGTAAAGTCACTGAGTATTATTCGGTTCTGCTTTATTCAGCAATATGCTGTATAATTGTTGTAATTTGCGAACATATTTGTTCTCAGTTCCGAACTACTAGCGACGACAGATTACCAGCGGTCATGAGCCATCAAGGTAGTTCTTTGGTGCATCAAGTAGAGAGGTGCCATCAAACAACACTTCCCTAATAATGCTACACACATAGAATTTGCTACAGTGCAGCTTTTTACTTTGCAAAATTTGCGCACAAATTTTGCATAGAATAAATGTTTTATCAAGATTTTTAGATCCCCTCCCTTGAGAGAACGTTACTCCTTTAAGTGAACACCCCGCGGCGTCCTGTTGTTATTGCTTATAACCATTTCGCAAGCCGGAGGCATAATGCACTACGCAAGCCGCTACTTTGGCACAGAGGCACCTAGTTTTACACCCGGGACTTCAGGTGGCCCAGTTTTACACCCAGTACAGCGGTGCCAGTTGGTAACCCGGTGGATCCTCGGAGACCAGACATGATCATAGATCAAACCCGATGTATGCTACTCCTGAACGTATAGTATCTCCACTGTGCAATGAAATTATCGTTCGTTTCGGGCCTTCCTATACGTTCAGCAGACAATCGCTAGGAATTCACCTCGTGACCCGTGGTGACCACACTGGATTTCAAGTTTATTGATTTGGACAGACCTGTCATTTATTTTGCTTTTCAGCTTCAGTTCTGCTCGATCTAGCTTGCCTAAGGCTTGATCTCGCTTTGCTCACCCCTGTAGGAGCCTCTACTAGTACCACTCGGAGTAATGGGGAATCCACCAGACCTAATCGATGAATGCCATCAAACAACAAACATCATACCCGGCTTCATCAGGCATATTTTATTACTTCCGAGAGGTACTTTAGTATCAGATCTTTCTCCATGCCTCTTATGAGGACCCGTCAGACCTTTCGGTTTATCGTTTAGCTTCAGTCCTGCTCGATCTAGCTTTCCCAAGGCTCGATCTAGCTCTATTCGCCCCACTAGAGGGCTCTCTAAGACCCCTCGGTCTTAGTGTTAGCTCCGGTACTGCTCGGTCGTGCTTGCTGAAGGCCCGACCCAGCTTTAGTTAGATTCTCGTACTTTCTCTTGGCCTCTCTAGGAGGACCAGACAGACCTCTCGGTCTATCGTTTAGCTTCAGTCCTGCTCGATCTAGCTTGCCCAAGGCTTGATCAAGCTCTATTCGCCCCGCTAGAGGGCTCTCTAAGACCCCTCGGTCTTAGTGTTATCTTCTGTAATGCCTAACCAAGCTTACTACAGGCCTTGGTCAGGTCTTTATCGGTCACCGATTAGTAACAGACCAATCATAGGGCCTTCCACCCTATCCGGGTTGAGGTCTTTAGTCCAGCCATATTTTGACAAGACACCTCTCCCTAATAATGCCCCACACATAGAATTACTGTCCATGCAGTATTTAACTTGTGTTTTTTTCTAAAATTTGATTTTCACTTTTTGGAGGTTCATTTGCTCCTCTGACACTCTTTCAGCTTCAATCTTACTCGATCTAGCTTTCCCAAGGCTCGATCTAGCTCTATTCGCCCCACTAGAGGGCTCTCTAAGACACTTCGGTCTTAGTGTTAGCTCCGGTCTTGCTCAATCGTGCTTGCTGAAGGCGCGATCAAGCTTTAGTTAGCTTCTCGTACTTCCTCTTGGCCTCTCTAGGAGGACCAGACAGACCTCTCGGTCTATCGTTTAGCTTCATTCCTGCTCGATCTAGCTTTCCCAAGGCTCGATCTAGCTCTATTCGCCCTGCTAGAGGGCTCTCTAAGACCCCTCGGTCTTAGTGTTAGCTCCGGTACAGCTCGGTCGTGCTTGCTGAAGGCCCGATCAAGCTTTAGTTAGATTCTCGTACTTTCTCTTGGCCTCTCTAGGAGGACCAGACAGACCTCTCGGTCTATCGTTTAGCTTCAGTCCTGCTTGATCTAGCTTTCCCAAGGCTCGATCTAGCTCTATTCGCCCTGCTAGAGGGCTCTCTAAGACCCCTCGGTCTTAGTGTTAGCTCCGGTACAGCTCGGTCGTGCTTGCTGAAGGCCCGATCAAGCTTTAGTTAGCTTCTCGTACTTTCTCTTGGCCTCTCTAGGAGGACCAGACAGACCTCTCGGTCTATCGTTTAGCTTCAGTCCTGCTCGATCTAGCTTTCCCAAGGCTCGATCTAGATCTATTCGCCCTGCTAGAGGGCTCTCTAAGACCCCTCGGTCTTAGTGTTAGCTCCGGTACAGCTCGGTCGTGCTTGCTGAAGGCCTGATCAAGCTTTAGTTAGCTTCTCGTACTTTCTCTTGGCCTCTCTAGGAGGACCAGACAGACCTTTCGGTCTCTTGCTTAGCTTCAGTCCTGCTCGATCTAGCTTTCCCAAGGCTCGATCTAGCTCTATTCGCCCCGCTAGAGGGCTCTCTAAGACCCCTCGGTCTTAGTGTTAACTCCTGTAATGCCTAACCAAGCTTACTACAGGCCTTGTTCAGGTCTTTATCGGTCACCGATTAGTAACAGACCGATCATGGGGCCTTCCACCCTATCCGGGTTGAGGTCTTTAGTCCAGCCATATTTTGACAAGACACCTCCCCCTAATAATGCCCCACACATAGAAATACTGTCCATGCAGTATTTAACTTGTGTTTTTTCTAAAATTTGATTTTCACTTTTTGGAGGTTCATTTGCTCCTCTGACACTCTTTCAGCTTCAATCTTACTCGATCTAGCTTTCCCAAGGCTCGATCTAGCTCTATTCGCCCCACCAGAGGGCTCTCTAAGACACTTCGGTCTTAGTGTTAGCTCCGGTCTTGCTCAATCGTGCTTGCTGAAGGCGCGATCAAGCTTTAGTTAGCTTCTCGTACTTTCTCTTGGCCTCTCTAGGAGGACCAGACAGACCTCTCGGTCTATCGTTTAGCTTCAGTCCTGCTCGATCTAGCTTTCCCAAGGCTCGATCTAGCTCTATTCGCCCCGCTAGAGGGCTCTCTAAGACCCCTCGGTCTTAGTGTTAGCTCCGGTACAGCTCGGTCGTGCTTGCTGAAGGCCCGATCAAGCTTTAGTTGGCTTCTCGTACTTTCTCTTGGCCTCTCTAGGAGGACCAGACAGACCTCTCGGTCTATCCTTTAGCTTCAGTCCTGCTCGATCTAGCTTTCCCAAGGCTCGATCTAGCTCTATTCGCCCCGCTAGAGGGCTCTCTAAGACCCCTCGGTCTTAGTGTTATCTCCTGTAATGCCTAACCAAGCTTACTACAGGCCTTGGTCAGGTCTTTATCGGTCACCGATTAGTAACAGACCGATCATAGGGCCTTCCACCCTATCTGGGTTGAGGTCTTTAGTCCAGCCATATTTTGACAAGACACCTCCCCCTAATAATGCCCCACACATAGAATTACTGTTTATGCAGCTTTTCACTTGTGAAATTTTTAATTTTCGCAATTATTATAGAATAAGTGTTTGCGCAGCTTTTCATAGGTCGAGCTCTAGCTAGCTAGCTCAAGCTAGCTAGCTAGCTCAAGCTCAAGCTATCTAGCTCAAGCTCAAGCCAGCTAGCTCAAGCTCAAGCTAGCTAGCTAGCTCAAGCTCAAGCTAGCTAGCTAGCTCAAGCTCAAGCTAGCTAGCTCAAGCTCAAGCTAGCTAGCTCAAGCTCAAGCTAGCTAGCTAGCTCAAGCTCAAGCTCAAGCTAGCTAGCTCAAGCTCAAGCTCAAGCTAGCTAGCTAGCTCAAGCTCAAGCTAGCTAGCTAGCTCAAGCTCAAGCTAGCTAGCTAGCTCAAGCTCAAGCTAGCTAGCTCAAGCTCAAGCTCAAGCTCAAGCTAGCTAGCTAGCTCAAGCTAGCTAGCTAGCTCAAGCTCAAGCTAGCTAGCTAGCTCAAGTTCAAGCTAGCTAGCTAGCTCAAGCTCAAGCTAGCTAGCTAGCTCAAGCTCAAGCTAGCTAGCTCAAGCTCAAGCTAGCTAGCTCAAGCTCAAGCTAGCTAGCTAGCTCAAGCTCAAGCTCAAGCTAGCTAGCTCAAGCTCAAGCTCAAGCTAGCTAGCTAGCTCAAGCTCAAGCTAGCTAGCTAGCTCAAGCTCAAGCTCAAGCTAGCTAGCTAGCTCAAGTTCAAGCTAGCTAGCTAGCTCAAGCTCAAGCTAGCTAGCTCAAGCTCAAGCTAGCTAGCTCAAGCTCAAGCCAGCTAGCTCAAGCTCAAGCTCAAGCTAGCTAGCTAGCTCAAGCACAAGCTAGCTAGCTAGCTCAATCTCAAGCTAGCTAGCTCAAGCTCAAGCTAGCTAGCTCAAGCTCAAGCTAGCTAGCTAGCTCAAGCTCAAGCTCAAGCTAGCTAGCTCAAGCTCAAGCTCAAGCTAGCTAGCTAGCTCAAGCTCAAGCTAGCTAGCTAGCTCAAGCTCAAGCTCAAGCTAGCTAGCTCAAGCTCAAGCTCAAGCTAGCTAGCTAGCTCAAGCTCAAGCTGGCTAGCTAGCTCAAGCTCAAGCTAGCTAGCTAGCTCAAGCTCAAGCTAGCTAGCTCAAGCTCAAGCTCAAGCTCAAGCTAGCTAGCTAGCTCAAGCTAGCTAGCTAGCTCAAGCTCAAGCTAGCTAGCTAGCTCAAGTTCAAGCTAGCTAGCTAGCTCAAGCTCAAGCTAGCTAGCTAGCTCAAGCTCAAGCTAGCTAGCTCAAGCTCAAGCTAGCTAGCTCAAGCTCAAGCTAGCTAGCTAGCTCAAGCTCAAGCTCAAGCTAGCTAGCTCAAGCTCAAGCTCAAGCTAGCTAGCTAGCTCAAGCTCAAGCTAGCTAGCTAGCTCAAGCTCAAGCTAGCTAGCTAGCTCAAGTTCAAGCTAGCTAGCTAGCTCAAGCTCAAGCTAGCTAGCTCAAGCTCAAGCTAGCTAGCTCAAACTCAAGCTAGCTAGCTAGCTCAAGTTCAAGCTAGCTAGCTAGCTCAAGCTCAAGCTAGCTAGCTAGCTCAAGCTCAAGCTAGCTAGCTCAAGCTCAAGCTAGCTAGCTCAAGCTCCAGCTAGCTAGCTAGCTCAAGCTCAAGCTCAAGCTAGCTAGCTCAAGCTCAAGCTCAAGCTAGCTAGCTAGCTCAAGCTCAAGCTAGCTAGCTAGCTCAAGCTCAAGCTAGCTAGCTAGCTCAAGTTCAAGCTAGCTAGCTAGCTCAAGCTCAAGCTAGCTAGCTCAAGCTCAAGCTAGCTAGCTCAAGCTCAAGCCAGCTAGCTCAAGCTCAAGCTCAAGCTAGCTAGCTAGCTCAAGCACAAGCTTGCTAGCTAGCTCAAGCTCAAGCTAGCTAGCTCAAGCTCAAGCTAGCTAGCTCAAGCTCAAGCTAGCTAGCTCAAGCTCAAGCTCAAGCTAGCTAGCTAGCTCAAGCACAAGCTTGCTAGCTAGCTCAAGCTCAAGCTAGCTAGCTCAAGCTCAAGCTAGCTAGCTCAAGCTCAAGCTAGCTAGCTAGCTCAAGCTCAAGCTCAAGCTAGCTAGCTCAAGCTCAAGCTCAAGCTAGCTAGCTGGCTCAAGCTCAAGCTAGCTAGCTAGCTCAAGCTCAAGCTAGCTAGCTAGCTCAAGCTCAAGCTAGCTAGCTCAAGCTCAAGCTCAAGCTAGCTAGCTAGCTCAAGCTAGCTAGCTAGCTCAAGCTCAAGCTAGCTAGCTAGCTCAAGTTCAAGCTAGCTAGCTAGCTCAAGCTCAAGCTAGCTAGCTAGCTCAAGCTCAAGCTAGCTAGCTCAAGCTCAAGCTAGCTAGCTCAAGCTCAAGCTAGCTAGCTAGCTCAAGCTCAAGCTCAAGCTAGCTAGCTCAAGCTCAAGCTCAAGCTAGCTAGCTAGCTCAAGCTCAAGCTAGCTAGCTAGCTCAAGCTCAAGCTAGCTAGCTAGCTCAAGTTCAAGCTAGCTAGCTAGCTCAAGCTCAAGCTAGCTAGCTCAAGCTCAAGCTAGCTAGCTCAAGCTCAAGCCAGCTAGCTCAAGCTCAAGCTCAAGCTAGCTAGCTAGCTCAAGCACAAGCTAGCTAGCTAGCTCAAGCTCAAGCTAGCTAGCTCAAGCTCAAGCTAGCTAGCTCAAGCTCAAGCTAGCTAGCTAGCTCAAGCTCAAGCTCAAGCTAGCTAGCTCAAGCTCAAGCTCAAGCTAGCTAGCTAGCTCAAGCTCAAGCTAGCTAGCTAGCTCAAGCTCAAGCTAGCTAGCTCAAGCTCAAGCTCAAGCTAGCTAGCTAGCTCAAGCTCAAGCCAGCTAGCTCAAGCTCAAGCTCAAGCTAGCTAGCTAGCTCAAGCACAAGCTAGCTAGCTAGCTCAAGCTCAAGCTAGCTAGCTCAAGCTCAAGCTAGCTAGCTCAAGCTCAAGCTAGCTAGCTAGCTCAAGCTCAAGCTCAAGCTAGCTAGCTCAAGCTCAAGCTCAAGCTAGCTAGCTAGCTCAAGCACAAGCTTGCTAGCTAGCTCAAGCTCAAGCTAGCTAGCTCAAGCTCAAGCTAGCTAGCTCAAGCTCAAGCTAGCTAGCTCAAGCTCAAGCTCAAGCTAGCTAGCTAGCTCAAGCACAAGCTTGCTAGCTAGCTCAAGCTCAAGCTAGCTAGCTCAAGCTCAAGCTAGCTAGCTCAAGCTCAAGCTAGCTAGCTAGCTCAAGCTCAAGCTCAAGCTAGCTAGCTCAAGCTCAAGCTCAAGCTAGCTAGCTAGCTCAAGCTCAAGCTAGCTAGCTAGCTCAAGCTCAAGCTAGCTAGCTAGCTCAAGCTCAAGCTAGCTAGCTCAAGCTCAAGCTCAAGCTAGCTAGCTCAAGCTCAAGCTCAAGCTAGCTAGCTAGCTCAAGCTCAAGCTAGCTAGCTAGCTCAAGCTCAAGCTAGCTAGCTCAAGCTCAAGCTCAAGCTAGCTAGCTAGCTCAAGCTCAAGCTAGCTAGCTAGCTCAAGCTCAAGCTAGCTAGCTAGCTCAAGCTCAAGCTAGCTAGCTCAAGCTCAAGCTCAAGCTCAAGCTAGCTAGCTAGCTCAAGCTAGCTAGCTAGCTCAAGCTCAAGCTAGCTAGCTAGCTCAAGTTCAAGCTAGCTAGCTAGCTCAAGCTCAAGCTAGCTAGCTAGCTCAAGCTCAAGCTAGCTAGCTCAAGCTCAAGCTAGCTAGCTCAAGCTCAAGCTAGCTAGCTAGCTCAAGCTCAAGCTCAAGCTAGCTAGCTCAAGCTCAAGCTCAAGCTAGCTAGCTAGCTCAAGCTCAAGCTAGCTAGCTAGCTCAAGCTCAAGCTAGCTAGCTAGCTCAAGTTCAAGCTAGCTAGCTAGCTCAAGCTCAAGCTAGCTAGCTCAAGCTCAAGCTAGCTAGCTCAAACTCAAGCTAGCTAGCTAGCTCAAGTTCAAGCTAGCTAGCTAGCTCAAGCTCAAGCTAGCTAGCTAGCTCAAGCTCAAGCTAGCTAGCTCAAGCTCAAGCTAGCTAGCTCAAGCTCAAGCTAGCTAGCTAGCTCAAGCTCAAGCTCAAGCTAGCTAGCTCAAGCTCAAGCTCAAGCTAGCTAGCTAGCTCAAGCTCAAGCTAGCTAGCTAGCTCAAGCTCAAGCTAGCTAGCTAGCTCAAGTTCAAGCTAGCTAGCTAGCTCAAGCTCAAGCTAGCTAGCTCAAGCTCAAGCTAGCTAGCTCAAGCTCAAGCCAGCTAGCTCAAGCTCAAGCTCAAGCTAGCTAGCTAGCTCAAGCACAAGCTTGCTAGCTAGCTCAAGCTCAAGCTAGCTAGCTCAAGCTCAAGCTAGCTAGCTCAAGCTCAAGCTAGCTAGCTCAAGCTCAAGCTCAAGCTAGCTAGCTAGCTCAAGCACAAGCTTGCTAGCTAGCTCAAGCTCAAGCTAGCTAGCTCAAGCTCAAGCTAGCTAGCTCAAGCTCAAGCTAGCTAGCTAGCTCAAGCTCAAGCTCAAGCTAGCTAGCTCAAGCTCAAGCTCAAGCTAGCTAGCTAGCTCAAGCTCAAGCTAGCTAGCTAGCTCAAGCTCAAGCTAGCTAGCTAGCTCAAGCTCAAGCTAGCTAGCTCAAGCTCAAGCTAGCTAGCTCAAGCTCAAGCTAGCTAGCTCAAGCTCAAGCTCAAGCTAGCTAGCTAGCTCAAGCACAAGCTTGCTAGCTAGCTCAAGCTCAAGCTAGCTAGCTCAAGCTCAAGCTAGCTAGCTCAAGCTCAAGCTAGCTAGCTAGCTCAAGCTCAAGCTCAAGCTAGCTAGCTCAAGCTCAAGCTCAAGCTAGCTAGCTAGCTCAAGCTCAAGCTAGCTAGCTAGCTCAAGCTCAAGCTAGCTAGCTAGCTCAAGCTCAAGCTAGCTAGCTCAAGCTCAAGCTCAAGCTAGCTAGCTAGCTCAAGCTAGCTAGCTAGCTCAAGCTCAAGCTAGCTAGCTAGCTCAAGTTCAAGCTAGCTAGCTAGCTCAAGCTCAAGCTAGCTAGCTAGCTCAAGCTCAAGCTATCTAGCTCAAGCTCAAGCTAGCTAGCTCAAGCTCAAGCTAGCTAGCTAGCTCAAGCTCAAGCTCAAGCTAGCTAGCTCAAGCTCAAGCTCAAGCTAGCTAGCTAGCTCAAGCTCAAGCTAGCTAGCTAGCTCAAGCTCAAGCTAGCTAGCTAGCTCAAGTTCAAGCTAGCTAGCTAGCTCAAGCTCAAGCTAGCTAGCTCAAGCTCAAGCTAGCTAGCTCAAGCTCAAGCCAGCTAGCTCAAGCTCAAGCTCAAGCTAGCTAGCTAGCTCAAGCTCAAGCTCAAGCTCAAGCTAGCTAGCTAGCTCAAGTTCAAGCTAGCTAGCTAGCTCAAGCTCAAGCTAGCTAGCTCAAGCTCAAGCTAGCTAGCTCAAGCTCAAGCCAGCTAGCTCAAGCTCAAGCTCAAGCTAGCTAGCTAGCTCAAGCTCAAGCTAGCTAGCTCAAGCTCAAGCTAGCTAGCTAGCTAGCTCAAGCTCAAGCTCAAGCTAGCTAGCTCAAGCTCAAGCTCAAGCTAGCTAGCTCAAGCTCAAGCTCAAGCTAGCTAGCTCAAGCTCAAGCTCAAGCTAGCTAGCTCAAGCCCAAGCTCAAGCTAGCTAGCTAGCTCAAGCTCAAGCTAGCTAGCTCAAGCTCAAGCTCAAGCTCAAGCTAGCTAGCTAGCTAGCTCAAGCTCAAGCTCAAGCTAGCTAGCTAGCTCAAGCTCAAGCTAGCTAGCTCAAGCTCAAGCTAGCTAGCTAGCTCAAGTTCAAGCTAGCTAGCTAGCTCAAGCTCAAGCTAGCTAGCTAGCTCAAGCTCAAGCTAGCTAGCTCAAGCTCAAGCTAGCTAGCTCAAGCTCAAGCTAGCTAGCTAGCTCAAGCTCAAGCTCAAGCTAGCTAGCTCAAGCTCAAGCTCAAGCTAGCTAGCTAGCTCAAGCTCAAGCTAGCTAGCTAGCTCAAGCTCAAGCTAGCTAGCTAGCTCAAGTTCAAGCTAGCTAGCTAGCTCAAGCTCAAGCTAGCTAGCTCAAGCTCAAGCTAGCTAGCTCAAACTCAAGCTAGCTAGCTAGCTCAAGTTCAAGCTAGCTAGCTAGCTCAAGCTCAAGCTAGCTAGCTAGCTCAAGCTCAAGCTAGCTAGCTCAAGCTCAAGCTAGCTAGCTCAAGCTCAAGCTAGCTAGCTAGCTCAAGCTCAAGCTCAAGCTAGCTAGCTCAAGCTCAAGCTCAAGCTAGCTAGCTAGCTCAAGCTCAAGCTAGCTAGCTAGCTCAAGCTCAAGCTAGCTAGCTAGCTCAAGTTCAAGCTAGCTAGCTAGGTCAAGCTCAAGCTAGCTAGCTCAAGCTCAAGCTAGCTAGCTCAAGCTCAAGCCAGCTAGCTCAAGCTCAAGCTCAAGCTAGCTAGCTAGCTCAAGCACAAGCTTGCTAGCTAGCTCAAGCTCAAGCTAGCTAGCTCAAGCTCAAGCTAGCTAGCTCAAGCTCAAGCTAGCTAGCTCAAGCTCAAGCTCAAGCTAGCTAGCTAGCTCAAGCACAAGCTTGCTAGCTAGCTCAAGCTCAAGCTAGCTAGCTCAAGCTCAAGCTAGCTAGCTCAAGCTCAAGCTAGCTAGCTAGCTCAAGCTCAAGCTCAAGCTAGCTAGCTCAAGCTCAAGCTCAAGCTAGCTAGCTAGCTCAAGCTCAAGCTAGCTAGCTAGCTCAAGCTCAAGCTAGCTAGCTAGCTCAAGCTCAAGCTAGCTAGCTCAAGCTCAAGCTCAAGCTAGCTAGCTAGCTCAAGCTAGCTAGCTAGCTCAAGCTCAAGCTAGCTAGCTAGCTCAAGTTCAAGCTAGCTAGCTAGCTCAAGCTCAAGCTAGCTAGCTAGCTCAAGCTCAAGCTAGCTAGCTCAAGCTCAAGCTAGCTAGCTCAAGCTCAAGCTAGCTAGCTAGCTCAAGCTCAAGCTCAAGCTAGCTAGCTCAAGCTCAAGCTCAAGCTAGCTAGCTAGCTCAAGCTCAAGCTAGCTAGCTAGCTCAAGCTCAAGCTAGCTAGCTAGCTCAAGTTCAAGCTAGCTAGCTAGCTCAAGCTCAAGCTAGCTAGCTCAAGCTCAAGCTAGCTAGCTCAAGCTCAAGCCAGCTAGCTCAAGCTCAAGCTCAAGCTAGCTAGCTAGCTCAAGCTCAAGCTCAAGCTAGCTAGCTAGCTCAAGTTCAAGCTAGCTAGCTAGCTCAAGCTCAAGCTAGCTAGCTCAAGCTCAAGCTAGCTAGCTCAAGCTCAAGCCAGCTAGCTCAAGCTCAATCTCAAGCTAGCTAGCTAGCTCAAGCTCAAGCTAGCTAGCTCAAGCTCAAGCTAGCTAGCTAGCTAGCTCAAGCTCAAGCTCAAGCTAGCTAGCTCAAGCTCAAGCTCAAGCTAGCTAGCTCAAGCTCAAGCTCAAGCTAGCTAGCTCAAGCTCAAGCTCAAGCTAGCTAGCTCAAGCTCAAGCTCAAGCTAGCTAGCTAGCTCAAGCTCAAGCTAGCTAGCTCAAGCTCAAGCTCAAGCTCAAGCTAGCTAGCTAGCTAGCTCAAGCTCAAGCTCAAGCTAGCTAGCTAGCTCAAGCTCAAGCTAGCTAGCTCAAGCTCAAGCCAGCTAGCTCAAGCTCAAGCTCAAGCTAGCTAGCTAGCTCAAGCTCAAGCTAGCTAGCTCAAGCTCAAGCCAGCTAGCTCAAGCTCAAGCTCAAGCTCAAGCTAGCTAGCTAGCTCAAGCTCAAGCTAGATAGCTAGCTCAAGCTAGCTAGCTAGCTCAAGCTCAAGCTCAAGCTAGCTAGCTAGCTAGCTCAAGCTCAAGCTAGCTAGCTCAAGCTCAAGCCAGCTAGCTCAAGCTCAAGCTCAAGCTAGCTAGCTAGCTCAAGCTCAAGCTAGCTAGCTCAAGCTCAAGCTCAAGCGAGCTAGCTAGCTCAAGCTCAAGCTAGCTAGCTAGCTCAAGCTCAAGCTAGCTAACTCAAGCTAACTCAGCTAGCTCAAGCTAACTCAAGCTAGCTAAAGCTAACTCAAGCTAACTCAAGCTAACTCAAGCTAACTCAAGCTAGCTAAAGCTAACTCAAGCTAACTCAAGCTAACCCGAGCTAACTCAAGCTAGCTCAAGCTAACCCAAGCTAGCTAAAGCTAACTCAAGCTAACTCAAGCTAATTCAAGCTAACTCAAGCTAACTCAAGCTAACTCAAGCTAACTCAAGCTAGCTAAAGCTAACTCAAGCTAACTCAAGCTAACTCAAGCTAACCCGAGCTAACTCAAGCTAACTGAAGGTAGCTAAAGCTAGTTCAAGCTAACTCAAGCTAGCTAAAGCTAAGACAAGCTAACTCAAGCTAACTCAAGCTAACTCAAGCTAACTCAAGCTAACTCAAGCTAGTTCAAGCTAACTCAAGCTAACTCAAGCTAACTCAAGCTAGCTAAAGCTAACTCAAGCTAACTCAAGCTAACTCAAGCTAACCCGAGCTAACTCAAGCTAACTCAAGGTAGCTAAAGCTAGTTCAAGCTAACTCAAGCTAGCTAAAGCTAAGACAAGCTAACTCAAGCTAACTCAAGCTAACTCAAGCTAACTCAAGCTAACTCAAGCTAGTTCAAGCTAACTCAAGCTAGCTAAAGCTAACTCAAGCTAACTCAAGCTAACTCAAGCTAGCTCAAGCTAACTCAAGCTAGTTCAAGCTAACTCAAGCTAGCTAAAGCTAACTCAAGCTAACTCAAGCTAACTCAAGCTAACTCAAGCTAGCTAAAGCTAACTCAAGCTAACTCAAGCTAACCCGAGCTAACTCAAGCTAGCTCAAGCTAACCCAAGCTAGCTAAAGCTAACTCAAGCTAACTCAAGCTAATTCAAGCTAACTCAAGCTAACTCAAGCTAACTCAAGCTAACTCAAGCTAGCTAAAGCTAACTCAAGCTAACTCAAGCTAACTCAAGCTAACCCGAGCTAACTCAAGCTAACTCAAGGTAGCTAAAGCTAGTTCAAGCTAACTCAAGCTAGCTAAAGCTAAGACAAGCTAACTCAAGCTAACTCAAGCTAACTCAAGCTAACTCAAGCTAACTCAAGCTAACTCAAGCTAGCTAAAGCTAACTCAAGCTAACTCAAGCTAACTCAAGCTAACCCGAGCTAACTCAAGCTAACTCAAGGTAGCTAAAGCTAGTTCAAGCTAACTCAAGCTAGCTAAAGCTAAGACAAGCTAACTCAAGCTAACTCAAGCTAACTCAAGCTAACTCAAGCTAACTAAAGCTAGTTCAAGCTAACTCAAGCTAGCTAAAGCTAACTCAAGCTAACTCAAGCTAACTCAAGCTAGCTCAAGCTAACTCAAGCTAGTTCAAGCTAACTCAAGCTAGCTAAAGCTAACTCAAGCTAACTCAAGCTAACTCAAGCTAACTCAAGCTAGCTAAAGCTAACTCAAGCTAACTCAAGCTAACCCGAGCTAACTCAAGCTAGCTCAAGCTAACCCAAGCTAGCTAAAGCTAACTCAAGCTAACTCAAGCTAATTCAAGCTAACTCAAGCTAACTCAAGCTAACTCAAGCTAACTCAAGCTAGCTAAAGCTAACTCAAGCTAACTCAAGCTAACTCAAGCTAACCCGAGCTAACTCAAGCTAACTCAAGGTAGCTAAAGCTAGTTCAAGCTAACTCAAGCTAGCTAAAGCTAAGACAAGCTAACTCAAGCTAACTCAAGCTAACTCAAGCTAACTCAAGCTAACTCAAGCTAACTCAAGCTAGTTCAAGCTAACTCAAGCTAACTCAAGCTAACTCAAGCTAGCTAAAGCTAACTCAAGCTAACTCAAGCTAACTCAAGCTAACCCGAGCTAACTCAAGCTAACTCAAGGTAGCTAAAGCTAGTTCAAGCTAGCTCAAGCTAGCTAAAGCTAAGACAAGCTAACTCAAGCTAACTCAAGCTAACTCAAGCTAACTCAAGCTAGTTCAAGCTAACTCAAGCTAGCTAAAGCTAACTCAAGCTAACTCAAGCTAACTCAAGCTAGCTCAAGCTAACTCAAGCTAGTTCAAGCTAACTCAAGCTAGCTAAAGCTAACTCAAGCTAACTCAAGCTAACTCAAGCTAGCTCAAGCTAACTCAAGCTAACTCAAGCTAACTCAAGCTAACCCGAGCTAACTCAAGCTAACTCAAGGTAGCTAAAGCTAGTTCAAGCTAGCTCAAGCTAGCTAAAGCTAAGACAAGCTAACTCAAGCTAACTCAAGCTAACTCAAGCTAACTCAAGCTAGTTCAAGCTAACTCAAGCTAGCTAAAGCTAACTCAAGCTAACTCAAGCTAACTCAAGCTAGCTCAAGCTAACTCAAGCTAGTTCAAGCTAACTCAAGCTAGCTAAAGCTAACTCAAGCTAACTCAAGCTAACTCAAGCTAGCTCAAGCTAACTCAAGCTAGTTCAAGCTAACTCAAGCTAGCTAAAGCTAACTCAAGCTAACTCAAGCTAACTCAAGCTAACTCAAGCTAGCTAAAGCTAACTCAAGCTAACTCAAGCTAACCCGAGCTAACTCAAGCTAGCTCAAGCTAACCCAAGCTAGCTAAAGCTAACTCAAGCTAACTCAAGCTAATTCAAGCTAACTCAAGCTAACTCAAGCTAACTCAAGCTAACTCAAGCTAGCTAAAGCTAACTCAAGCTAACTCAAGCTAACTCAAGCTAACCCGAGCTAACTCAAGCTAACTCAAGGTAGCTAAAGCTAGTTCAAGCTAACTCAAGCTAGCTAAAGCTAAGACAAGCTAACTCAAGCTAACTCAAGCTAACTCAAGCTAACTCAAGCTAACTCAAGCTAGTTCAAGCTAACTCAAGCTAACTCAAGCTAACTCAAGCTAGCTAAAGCTAACTCAAGCTAACTCAAGCTAACTCAAGCTAACCCGAGCTAACTCAAGCTAACTCAAGGTAGCTAAAGCTAGTTCAAGCTAGCTCAAGCTAGCTAAAGCTAAGACAAGCTAACTCAAGCTAACTCAAGCTAACTCAAGCTAGTTCAAGCTAACTCAAGCTAGCTAAAGCTAACTCAAGCTAACTCAAGCTAACTCAAGCTAGCTCAAGCTAACTCAAGCTAGTTCAAGCTAACTCAAGCTAGCTAAAGCTAACTCAAGCTAACTCAAGCTAACTCAAGCTAACTCAAGCTAGCTAAAGCTAACTCAAGCTAACTCAAGCTAACCCGAGCTAACTCAAGCTAGCTCAAGCTAACCCAAGCTAGCTAAAGCTAACTCAAGCTAACTCAAGCTAATTCAAGCTAACTCAAGCTAACTCAAGCTAACTCAAGCTAACTCAAGCTAGCTAAAGCTAACTCAAGCTAACTCAAGCTAACTCAAGCTAACCCGAGCTAACTCAAGCTAACTCAAGGTAGCTAAAGCTAGTTCAAGCTAACTCAAGCTAGCTAAAGCTAAGACAAGCTAACTCAAGCTAACTCAAGCTAACTCAAGCTAACTCAAGCTAACTCAAGCTAACTCAAGCTAGTTCAAGCTAACTCAAGCTAACTCAAGCTAACTCAAGCTAGCTAAAGCTAACTCAAGCTAACTCAAGCTAACTCAAGCTAACCCGAGCTAACTCAAGCTAACTCAAGGTAGCTAAAGCTAGTTCAAGCTAACTCAAGCTAGCTAAAGCTAAGACAAGCTAACTCAAGCTAACTCAAGCTAACTCAAGCTAACTCAAGCTAACTAAAGCTAGTTCAAGCTAACTCAAGCTAGCTAAAGCTAACTCAAGCTAAC
>NW_027449340.1:0-30325 GCF_964194025.1 Convolutriloba macropyga | reverse complement strand
CGAATCAGGGCGAATTTAGGCAGAGTGTAGCGATCTGCATACACCCCGGGTGGGCGTACATTGCAGAGCAGTAAGCACTTAGCCGCCCGATCTATCTGGATCTAAAACGTACCTATCTATAACAATGTTGCCGCTTGGTGCTAGCTCGCGGCAAAATCAGGGCGTACTCGTACCAGGAAGAACCTCCTGCTCGTACGAGCACAGGGGCGAAGTACAAGTCAAATTACAACGTCGTTCTCCGCTTACGGCATGTTTCCCTTAAAATTGTACATAGGGTACATGTATGCACAGCCATGGCCCATGAGTCATGACCCATGCATGGGGCGCCCAGGTACAGCGTACTTATTATTGTACGTAATGGTAATCAACGCGTGAACATGTACAGTAGCATGCGCGCTGCTCGATCGCGTTTGCCCTTTTTACCCTACGTACAAAGCTAGACATAAAGTGATAACGCGTATAGCCGTGTACCGTCCGGCCGGGCTGGCCGGTACATCATGCCGATCATACGACACGAGTACATGCAGTACATGGGTTACCCCTCTGGGGTTGTTGGGGTGTTTATTTGTTCGTGTGTGTGTGTGTATGTGGTGTGTGTGTGTGAGTTTGTCACGCCTTTCGTACACGTGGTCGTACGTCCTTGTTGACTTCGTGCTGCCAGCGGATCGAATATCGCGTAGTCCGCAGAATTCCGTGGGTCAGAATCAAGAATCTATCTTACCGTACGAATGAAATGTACTACGAACTCTGCCACCCAGCTGTACGTAGGTATACCGATTTCGGGCTAGTCGGTAGAGTAGGTATGTAGGTAGGTAGGTACTAGGTACCTCCTATCCATACGCGACACTCGCACACTACATAGGTACCTGCTACTCGTACTCGTACTCGGTACCCAGCTATAGCTAACCTACAGTACTCGTACCCACACCCCTGGGCAAGCTTCAAGGTACGAGTGCTCGTACTCTAGTACCAGGAGGAACTACCCCGGTACGATCAGGAGGGCGCGACTTAGGTACCTACCTGCCCAGGGTACCCGCATGGCATTAATTAATTGCATGCCGCTAGCCCAAAGTAGGTAGGGTAGGTACCAACTCTACTGTACTCGTAGTAATTTTAAGAATATTTAGAATAGTGCTGATCGATCGTCCAAAGAAAGTATAGTAGCTCGTACTATACTGTAGGGATCTGTGGATACATACCGGCAGGTACCTAGTATCTACCTACCAGACAGGTTCCCTAAGGTACTAGCGATTCTAGATCCTACTGGTACACCTACCCAGTACCCACCTACTACCTCCTGCTACTAGGTACCTGGCTAAGGCTCTAGGCCAGCTAGATAAAATCAATTCTACTCGTACTCGTATAACTCTGCTGGCTGCCAAGCGCTTTGCCTTTGCACTCTTGGCAGGGTAGGTAGTAAGTACCCTACCCTACCTACCTTGGAGGTACCCACTTGGAGGTGTACCTTCACACAAAATGACCGGCCTACCGCAGGTAGGTACCTTATAGTACCTACCTACCGTCCTACTGAGCCCCACCCCAGAGGGGTGCGTCGCGAAGCGACTTCTATAATAAATAAAATAGTTATCCGTCCCGGCCTGGCTTGTATCAGACCCCCTGCAGTTGCTATGTATACGAACTAGTAATGTGTACTATTAATAAGAGTACTTAGTAGTAGGGGTACTGTTACTCATGTACGGGGTACCCTACCTAGCGTACGCGTACGTACATATACTGTACTACGTACTGTATGTGTTAGATTCATGCATGGATATCCGGCCTTGCATTTCAAGCCGTACAGGTACGGGAGTGGTGGCAGGTGCCCCGTCCAAACTGTGAACCGAACGCCGGGCATACGCGGTTCGAGTAAGTACGTGGAGATGCTTGTACAGGCTACAGTCGTTCTGTGTAACAGCTATAGCTTGTACACACAGAGCGCAACTGACCACTGTCCACTGCAGTAGTAATCGTACGTGCACTATCCGAGGTTCGCCAACCGCCTGGCGCACTCTCAAGGCCCTGGCTTTAGGGCTAGAGGGTACGTACGAGTACACGCTATAACCTACACTGCTCCACAAAAGTTTGCACCCCCTAGAATCTTCCCATAATTTTGTCAAAGGCCAATGCATTGAGTTACGAAACCATCTTTGGCTCCCTTGGCTGCAGAACAATGCATTATGACTCTTTATGGCTTAGATGTCAAGGCAGTGGTAAGGTTATGCATTGCATGGTGGGTGGGGGTGCCCATGGTCAGGCAATTCGATGTTGAGTTTACTTCGATTTCGCCTGAAACTAAAAATATTGTCACATTTCGAGACATGAGTGATCACTTCTTAGTTCCTTATAACCTCGTAGCAAGGACAATGTGTCTCTTGTCATGCATAGTTTGGAACCATAAGGCCACACCCTACAGCACTAGGGCCTCATGAGTTGCCGGTGCTTTGTTGGTGATTTCGAGCGAGTCGCTCGAAATCAATTTTGGCCCAATTTTGGCCCCTTCTTGACACTACCTGGAGTCCTTCCACCATGGATGAGACACTCAAGCCATGCTATTCGTGCGGCAACCAACCCATGGTGATAGTGCATCGTGGACAAGGGTTGGTGGGGAGGGCCACTGCCCAATGTGGTGAGGGGAGCCCTGACCAGTGGTATATACCCCTCTAGCCCTCTCACTGGAAAAATGCAAAAAAGGTTGGAAAGGGAGCAGGAAAGGGGCCCATGCCAAGGGTGGGGGAGGCCTTGAAAATGCTTGTTTTTGCACCTCGTGTGAGTGGGATGGGAGTGCATGCCCCCTCCTTAGGGAGTGGTCATTACAGTGAGGCATTTGTTCCAAAATATGGCGACTTGGCCCAGTTTCAGGCGCCTGCACGAAAACTTCAAATGGCCATATCTTTTTACTGAGGAAACAAGGTACCCTTTTTATGGTCTCAATCGATTTTGACCCGGACTAAGCCCCAGCCCTTGGCCCGGGACGACGAAAATTCTGCTCACGCTGGCCTTGACAGCGCTCCGTTCTGAGCCCGTACGACGAAATTGGGGTTTTTCACTGACAAGGCTGCCCACGAATTCGGGCAAGCCTCGGCCTCACCCGATGGCCACGTATGGACGCCATTTCCTCCTCAATGACGAATTGGACTTGCAATTTGATATTTTTCTGCGGTGCACTATTGTGACAGCTTGGCATCAATGACCAAGCTGCCACCGTATGGCCTACGGCTGCTCTGTACTATCTCACGTACCGATTTCTTGGGCGATTTTCAAGAGTACGGCTAGCCTTTAACTGATATTCCAGGGGCTCGAAAAGGCCACATGCCGTGGATTTTCCTCCAAGACTATGAATGGCTAAGTCATGTTTGCGGTGGTCTTCGTAACTACCGTGAATGGCAGCCAGGAAGTGCATAGATGACAATTGACAGACAATTGCCACATTTTGTGTGATAGGGGTTTACAGGGGGGTACGGACTTGTGTGGAGTAGTGTAGTACCTGCCCTTCCTTTCCGAATGATGTATATTTCACAGTTCACACGGGGGCTCCGGGCCTCAGAATATTTCTGAAGTAAAATCGAGCTACCCGACCGGCGCGCCGGCCGGCTACAGTAGCTGCTTGAATATTATCACTCATGTACTCGTACGAGCACACGACGTTACCTACCAATAATAAGGATAGTACTATTTTATTCCTACTATACACTACTATTCAGACTTGAGGTACCTACGGATACGGTGCATCCACCGTATGAGCACGTGCAGTGATCCGAATGCATGCATGTGCATGCGCCCGCAGTACGAGTACTAGTACCCTAGCGCTACTGTAGAGAATGAGGCCGGGGATTGTTACTGGGGGGATTGTTACTGATAACGCAGTACTAGCAGGAGGAACCACTGCAACTTGCCATGTCGAGAGGTGACCCCCCCCTTCCTCCTGGTACTAGCATAGCTCTACCTACTAGCATAGCTCTGACCTGTACTAAGATTAGTACGGTCCTGGTCCCCCGACCTGCGCCCTTGAGCCCCGCCCCCACTGTAACCATCCCGTCACCTACTGGCTGGTACAAGCTATTCACCCCTGTGACCTGTAGTCTGTACTAATCTGGTACGGTCTCTTTCTTAGTCCGCGCCCTCGGCCTCGGCCCCTCTGTAACAATCCTCTCACACCTACGAGTACTATCTATAATATAATATAATATAAGCTAGACTACCGCGAATTCGCGGTTCACTTCATCGATCAGGCCTGCGTACTCGTACGAGTACAACACTCGTACAGAACCCCAGTTACAAGGCCAACGTACAGTCGGGACTCAGGAGTCAGGAAGTTTTTTTTTTCAGGAGTCAGGAGGTACAGTGGTCGAGCTGTAGGGGTCAGCGGACAGGGGATGGCCATAGGTGGGATAGGTAGGTAGTACGTAAGGATAGGTCGGGTACGGTTTTGTACGGTTTTGTACGGTACGGTAGGTAGTACGTAAGGATAGGTAGGGTACGGTACCAGAATTTGTGCAGAAACTCGTGCCTGCGCAATGCGCATGCAAAGCGCCTGCCGTGTTTCACCAACCTGCTGAATGTTCAGCACATGGCTGCAACACTCCGACATTCGTCCGCCAAACAAACTTTCTCAACTGGTAATGAGCGACTTAGTCCATGGCGGCCGCCCCTCCCCATCCCCCCCCTCCCTCCCCCCCCCGTACCGAAGTTGCCGCGCTCCCCGGCCTATATTCACGCTCACGCTCACCGCATGCGAGCTGCACCACCCGCAGCAACACTACGAGTATAGAAAGGGTCGTGTTCTATTTGCTTCAGAAACGCGCTGAACAGCTGACTGTTGATACGCCCTGTCTATCACCCACAGTGTACATCATGTGGTACCTTCGGCAGTCCTGAATCCCCACTGCAATTTGACATGGCGCAAATCTAGGATAGACATGTATCGCGTCGAGCCGTCGGCTATAGACCTAGCTGGCCGGGTGTGCCGATGTGCTCGCAAGCGGCCGGCACCCGTGTACACCAGCCCATCTAGAACCCCATCTCAACTCGTGATTGACTGCAGGCAGAGCGTAAGTGCCTGAAGTCCGGAACCGCAACCCGCCTGGTACGATCCACCGTTTTCGCACGGATTACTTTAGAACATCGACTAGTTGGGCCGCATTACGTGGGAAAGCCGATGTCACGAGCCACCGGGCCCTGAGTCGCGGCCCCCATCCTCTGTCTCTCCCGGAAAGTTGGGCAGTGGACCACTCCGACTTCTCCTTTAGATGGCGGCTTGCACATATAACACTCGCATGGAAGCTGCTGGGACTACTTGTCTTTCTGAGACTGACCAGGACGCATCTTTCCCGCTGTTCCTCCGGGCCCTCTCGCAGGCCGACTCCGAGGCTTGAGGTCTATCTCGTGCAGTTACTTCAGAAGCACCAACCTACCGCCCCTTCAAGATGGCACAAAGGCGCAACTCAATCGACCGCCGGCCGTCGCTGGGCAGGTCGGCATCCATTCTGCCAGGTGAGGCCAGTATGTACAATAAAGCGCGGGAGCACATTTCCTCTTCGCTTCACGCTTTTGCGGGTAACTGAGTTCCGGAAGTTTGACCGCAGGCGAGGGCTTTAACCACGTCGTTTTCGGCGTTCCCAAAGGGGAGTACCTCCCCGATTATTTCAAGTCCATGGTACGAAACACGGGGCTTGCGCTTTCATACTACGGATTGCCCGCATGTCACCATCAACCTGTCTACATGCTGCATGCGCGTTTCTGAGAGTAGCCCTGTCCTGTACCGCCCGTCTTCCCGGCTCCTCCACTTGTCTACTGACTTGCAGAAAAAGCATCTAAGTGACTCATCCCTCGAGATCGTGACATACTTGAAGGACGACCTGAAAAAGAAGTTGAAAGTTCATAATGACCGCTTCCTGTGTGTCATCATTCCCCCTGAGATGATGAAGGTATGATCAGACCAACTTAGAGCAGTCAACTGCCCTGTTCTATCCCTGCGTGATCACCCCACTCCGCTCATCCGCAGCGACCGTACCGGAAAGCTTCATCCACGTGCTGCTGTGTTTACCAGTGTCCTCTCACACAAGCGCTTGAATCCTGGATGATTAATCCTCAACCCCTCCATGGTCCTGCCTTATTCTCCACAGGGTGGTGTTATTGAATCTGTTCGCGAGATGGCTCCAAACTGTCCATTATATGGGTATGGCAACGAGCCCAACGGCAAGTACAAGCGTGACATTGACGCCTACGTTGGCCAACTTGATGGCCCGCCCTTGGTAAGCACCGAGCGGATCTACGCACCCTCACCCACTCAACCACCCGCTACCACCACGGTCAGCTGGAGAAACTGTTGGTCTCCAGTCCAAACATGACTATGCCTCGCCAGATCCTGTGATCCCTGCCACACCACATCTCGAAGGGCTCAACGAGATACGCCAACCCTCATCCAGCTCACCTCTCCGTCGTTTTTGTTGCCCACTGTTGCAGAACGGTCCGAGCTTGTTGCCGGGCAACAAGGGGTCTTGGGATCCAAAGGCCTTGGACAAGCTCGTTGAAATGTCCAAGAGCAAGCGTGGAGTTAGTGGCGGCGGTGGTGGCGGTGCGAAGCCAGCAGCAGGTACGCTGTCATTGCCAGTTAAAGACTTACACGCCTAGTTGCAGCCATATCTTCTTTGCTGTATGTATCGAATGGCACAGACATCCCAGGAGCCTCATGTGGCCTGACAAGTGATTGTACCGCCATTCCCGTTGCAGGCCGCTCCAACTCGGTTGAGCGCCAAGCTTCCGTTGCCAAGAAGGGCGGCCGTAGGTCTTCTGGAGAGCTTGACCGCAAGGGCAGTAGCAATGGACTGGCAAGGCAGGGAAGTGCTGCTGAAGACATGATGACGATGATGAATAACATGCAGGGGATGATGAACAACATGAGTATGGGAGGAGGCATGATGGGAGGAGGCATGATGAACAACCCTGGCATGATGGGAGGAGGCGGCATGCCAGGCATGGGCCAGCCCCAGCAGATGCAAGCCAACCCCATGGCAATGCAAGGCATGATGGGCACTCCCGACATGAACGGTGGGATGATGGGGGGCATGAACAACCCAGGCATGATGGGCGGAGGCATGATGAACGGAGGCATGATGGGCAACCCTATGGCCCCCCAGGGGATGATGGGTGGCGGCATGATGGACCAGTCAGGAGGGATGATGGGAGGTGGCATGCAGCAGCCTGGTGGGATGATGGACCAGTCAGCAGGAATGATGGGAGGTGGTATGCAGCAGCAGCAGCAGCCTGGTGGGATGATGGACCAGTCAGGAGCTATGATGGGAGGTGGCATGCAGCAGCAGCAGCAGCAGCAGCCGCCGCAGCAGCAGCCTGGTGGGATGATGGACCAGTCAGCAGGAATGATGAATGGCGGGATGCCTGGCATGAACAATGGAATGATGGGAGGAGGGATGCCAGGCATGAACGGCATGGACCAGATGCAGAATCAGATGGGCGGGATGCCAGGCATGCAGGGCTCGAATATGATGGGCGGCATGCCTGGCATGGGCATGCCAGGAGCTCAGCAGCAACCGATGGCAGGGATGCCCGGCATGATGCAGGGAATGCAGCAGCCAGTCGCGGCTGCTCCAGCCCCGGTGCCGCAGGCCGCTCCCGAGCCACCAAAGGAGGCTGTGAAGCTTCCATCTCACCTCCCGTGGACCGACCAAGAGACCAAGGTCATGAACTCGTTGTCCTCTGCGGAGCAGAAGATGATCCTCCTCCTGAAGGAAGAGATCCACAGCCTCCGCAAGGAAATCAAAGCTATCGACACATAATCCACATAACCCTTCCATGTACCCTTTCAAGTAGTGGTCACCACAGGGAGGGTAGGTACATCCAAAGACCTCCGCCGAGCGAGCGTGCTGGACATCATCAGGCAGTTGCCTCGGGTTCTGAAGTCCACATTTGAGCAAATCACCCCTATAGCCGAAGTCCCATGACAGCTGATGGGACCTATATGCCTTCGATTGGACGGCGATATTATAGCGCTGAAAGAGTGACATCACTGCGCGCCACCGTAATTCTATCTGACAGCCTGGTTCGTTTCAGTTTTTGTGCCATACAAAGCCCACATGGCCAATCTCTGCGGCTCCACTCGCCCATAGCCGCACTGTCCCTCCCCCCCAGGTCCTGCCCCCTTCCGCCTCTTACCCATTGTTCTCTCCCTTATTATGATCCTGTCACCTAGTCTGTGTTCCAGACCGCTTGTAATAATTTATCTACAGTTGAGTCATGTTCGCTGTTCCGATCAGCAGTCAGTCCAGTGATTGGGTTCCACTGGTCTACTCCTGCAGCATCATGCGTACAGCTCAGGCTATGCGCCTATGTTCCTGTGTTGAAGATTCCAAGGAAACCCTCTGTCCCTGCCTTGGGATCCGTCACTGTACTTCGCTTAAGGTAACACATGGGCAAGTGGTGCATGCATGTGGAGATATCGCACCCTCTTGTCAACACCTCGAGGGTACGTGTGTTTGCACCCGACAACCTAGCTAGAACCGTCATCATCGCGCCGTGGTTTCATGCACAGCTACGTGTTGAAGAAACAATATATTTCAAACAGCCAATGGAACACAGACCGGCCGCACGGACATCGGAGGGAAACATGGGGAAGGTAAGAGCCGTTGAGAGCTGGAGCTGGGAGAGGGAGGGGAGAAGGACAGGTATGTGGGCACTTGGAGCACTCAGCCGATACCCTGGGGGTGCATGTGGGCCATGCCAAGCACTCGGGAGGCCTCATGTCAGCTGGGTGGCATCCGGTGTGTGTCAGCGGCCCTAGAGCAGGTGACCCTCCCTCTTGCACGCAGTGGAGCCAGCGGCATCAAACTGCCAGATGAGGCCCAGGAGGACGGTCTGCAGCATATGCTATCATAGACCACACCATTTTGCACTCGCAGGATACCGTCTGCAAACAGCCAGCAAGCTGTAGGGGCCGTTATTGGGGTGGTGTGGAGAAAAGTGCCATGAGCTGTGGCAAGAGGCAAGTTGACGAGTGGACATGCTGTGCGCAAACACTCCCAGCATGATTGCTGTTCGTAGGGATGACAACAGAGCGCAAACTTTCACGAGGGGTAGGGCAGTTTTCAGCACAACGGCTGTTGAGTTTCACCCAGGGCTTGCGGTATCGACACATTAGTTTAACCGAGGGCAAATAGTATTGGATTTCACACTCAGACTAAAGACAGCGAGGGTCTGCGGCCAGTCTCAGCGGGAAGGAAATTAACATCATTGTTGCGGCTACCGTGTCACACACGGCTGTGTGCGAGACAGCCACTGGTAATTCATGAGCAAACAGCAGCGACAGGGGCGCCAGGGAAAAAAAGTGTCTGTATTCATGTGCCACAATATGTGGGCACACGTGGCGCGCCCCTCCATGAAAAGCAGCGTCGAATTCCGGCTTGCCGGTAAGGCAAGTGCTAGGGATCATGCCAGAAGCAAGAGGGGGGAAGGGTGTGCTCTGCCAAGTTTGGGGACAGTGCCTCGGCGCTCGTCTGCCATCGGCTGGACAGGCTAGAACAGAAAGCCGTCTCATCTCAGCAGTTCGACCTCGGTCTCCGAGAGAGGAACCCAGATCTCATGCACACGGTCCACTGGGCTCCCGTACAATGTGTAGAACACTGATCGCGTGTTTGACAGCACAGTGTTGTGTTTCTGCAGCTCCTTGTTGATGCGGCCAGTGAGCTCCATGTAGCGAAGGAAGACATTGTCGGGCCGCGATGCATCTGGGGCGTCTGCGTCCCATTGCACGACGGCCACCCAGTCGGTGGGCTTGACGGTGGGACTCCATGGGGAGAGAAGTATTTGCTGGTCAGTGGGCTCCCTGTAGGGGTCGCCCTGCACACAAATCCATGGCCATGAAAAAACTCAGCCCCCAAAGGCAGGCGAGGGGAGGACATGGAAGCAGTCGCTCGATAGATAAAAAGCAACGGCCAGAGGCCAGGTAGGGCTGATAGCAAATGCGCAAATGGAGAAACAGGACTTTGGTTGAGCATTGCTCGGGCGCAGCTTCGCCGAGGCGATGAAAGCTAGGTTCAGCAGCTCATGCAACAGAGAGAGAGAGAGAGAGAGAGAGAGAGAGACAGAGTGCCTGTGCACAGCCGACCACCAGGGGGCCCAGCGAAGGGGGGGGGGGGGGGGGGGGGGGAGGGGTGTCTGACCTGCACGCTGCTGTGCAGGCGGTAGTGCATTGTGTACCCATACTTGAAGCCCTTTTTGGGCGAGCGTGCGACAGTCGCCCTCGCGGGACCTGCTTTGTGTTTACCCTCAGCGACACCACCAGAGGGGTCGTGATGGGGATGGGCTCCTCCTGGAAGTTGGCCTCCGTCCGGTACTTGATGATTTTCTGCAGTTGGGAAGGGGTGGATGCTTGGATGAGTCACGGGCCTTGCAGGACCAGGCCAGGTTGATGGTGTGGAGGTGCAGGGGTGGTGGTGGCGGTGGCAGAGAGGGCGGGGGGGGGGGGGGGGGGGGTGGTGCGGGGGCGTGAGGAAGTATACCACACCCTCCCTCCTTGGCCCCCCCCCCCAAACCCGCCCTGCACTTTTGCCGTCACTAAGCTGGGTCGACAGGAGAGGGCAGGCTCACCAGGAAGCTGTCTCTGAACTGGTCGCTGCTGGCATCGCTGAACTTTGCCACCTCACTCTCATAAGAAACCCATTCCTCCACGCGGTACTGCCGGGCCACTGCGTTCGCTCTGGTCAGGTTGACCTGTCTCTCGATCTGCGGGCATTCTGCTCTGGAGCATGGACCATCAATGCTCGAACGGGGTATCTCAGCCCCAAAGTGGTCCGTCCGGTCGTCCCCTTCGAAGTGCATTTGTTGTCGTCTCTTGGCAGTGCTGCCAACTAGTCGTAGCCGTGCCTCCGTGACCGCGTCCGATGTGTTGACCCACGTCAGCACCAGCACCAGCAGGAAGGATCCTGAGGCATAAGGAGTGGAGGCCATGCTGCACTTTGCCGGCCTGGCAAAGGCGAAATCAGGCAGGCCGTGCGTCAGTGAATAGTTTGGAAGCTGCAGCGCATCAGGGCAACAAGGCGCGGGCGGGGCGAGGAGGGCCATGCACTAAGTTCCTACGGATCGCAGGATGCTTCCCGCACCATCATGTCTACCCCCCACAGTCAGGGAAATGCCAGAGGATCGTTCAACTTCACAGCTAGAGGCGGATTGTACACTCGCGACAAGACTGCAGTGCAGGAGCCACCTGCTACTGTGTCGGCAGCTCCAGGTGCAGAGCCAGGGAGCGTATATGCATATCTACCACAACCATCGCTGATGACAGAGCGTTGGCATCTATTGGATGGGGTGGTTGGCAGGCAAGGGTGACAGTTTAGCTAACAGCAGGGGACAGGTCGTGTCAGCGCGCGACACCTGAATTGACCGGCGGGTTTTGTCCTGTCCGTGCTGGACATATCGCCAGCTACGGGTAACCGACGTGAAGCGCGCCCGCCACTGATGTTCGATGGGCCTTTCGTAGACTAGTGCGGCGTATTCAGCGCCTCATTGAATACCATCGTTGGCTCAGCTGGCACAAACTGTATGCAGGGTGCCTCAGCGGTCCTCTAGGCTCGTGCCGATTGGACATTGGTCCACTACCCGTAGACGGTTTTTTTAAAAAAAATTCCAACCCCCGGGAGACGGTTTTTTCACGCTCTCGAGACGGTTTGTGTTTTCGCGCCGTGTCGGGAGACTTTGATATCCAGCTCAGCTAGGTGACAGGGTACGTAGGTTACCGGGGATAGGGGTCAATCAAGGTAGGGTATCGCTACCTTAGGTAGGGTAACGCTACCTACGTTCTATCATTTGGTTCAACTCTTCATATCACAGCTACAGATAGATAGTAGCCCTCCCCCCGTATGGAATCACCGATATGTAGGAGATATATATCACAGCTTGCATATCACATGGTGCACCAGCCACCAGGTGTCCTCACGGCTCACAGGTCCCCCAGCCAGGATGGTAATTGGTAGGCACCTCATTCCTCAATGTGTACAATAAGAGAGTTGTACCGCATGGATAGGAGCCAAAAAAAAACTCAGAGAATGCTGCAATCTGCATGCAGCCAGATGCAGCATATTATTGTTTTCGTCCGTGCTCGGAGTTTAAGTACGTACCCCAGCCTAACAAGTATCGAGAAGCCTTACAGATGTAAGGCTTACAGGTGAAAGTGCTCTCTCTCTCTCTCTCTCTCTCTCTCTCGCACGCGCGCGGTACACCTACCAATCCCCCATTTCGTGAATAACTGCCACAAGACAAACCGCCCAAGGCCTTCCAGGTGCCCATAACGTAGTGGCACTAGTATGTCTCCAGGACCGGATGTTGTGACCTCTCGACCACATGGCTATGCTAGGTACAGTTGTAGTGGCTTTACGTCAGTGGAAGGCTGGCGGGTGTGACCTGTACAGGTAACGAAAGACTTCCCTACATGGTGAGGGCAGCAGCGTCAGCTGTGCCCATCTTGCTGACTTCTGTGCAAGACCAAGCCACTGTGTTGACAAGCAGAATTTTAAATGCAAGTATCCGAGACTCTATCCCTGAGGGGACAAGCGTACGCTAGGGACTGATTCAGTTTGCTGAATAAATTCTCGAGGTGGCTAATGCTCATCGGAGTACGGGCGGTCTAGTTAGAAGGCCGCAGACTCTGCTCTGCAGCAACACCGGTCAACAGGGAGTCGCCAGAGACAGGCACCCATAGCTCGTGGACGCGGTCAACGGGCCCACCCCAGGCAGCATAGTACAACCGCCGGATCGCTGGCTTGACCCCTCCGACGCTGTCAAATGCGTCTGTGAGCTGTCGCCGGAAGGCAGTGGCGTGCTGCAAGATCACGTCCTTCTCGTCTATGTCCTACATGAGCCACAGCGGGGGCAGTGTGGGGTTGGGCTGTCATACTGCAGCACCACGTCTCCGAGCCAGGGGTTTGCAAGTGACAGTCCTGGCGCAGGGGACTGGCCACCTCTGGGCATGCATCCCAGAGAGAACCGGACCCGGTTGACAGAATCAAGACTGCAACTGTGGTGTCCAGTCTATTCCTTACAGTCAGAATCTCTGCCTGCTCTCTAGTATGCTGCTTTGGACACCGCTCACAGGGATCCACAACTCATAGAATCTGTCAATGGGCCCTCCCCAGATGGCCAGGTACGCCTTGCTGCCCAGGTAGGCACTGCCGTGCTCGGCGAGAGCAGCTACCAGGTTCTGCTTGAAGTAGTTATACTGTACCTTCAGAGCTGCACTGTCATCCGTATCCTCTTGCGTCCATTGGTGCACTGCCACCCACTCGTCCTCATCCGTGGGAGTCCATCCAACTATGTTTAAGTCCCTCACCGTTGGCTCCGCATAGGGATCCGACTGTTGCCCAGTGGAGGAAGGGTGGAGCAAAAGCACCGGGGGGGGGGGGGGGGGGGGGGGGGGGGCTTGAGCTTCTCGATGCCCCGAACAGGCAGCAGGATCAGGCCTCTGTGCTGTGATGTCAGCTGTGGCTGAGAGATATGGGGATACAAAAGCAGGGGCTACGTTGATATGGAAAACAGAGCGAGGCCGGGTAGGGTTGGGAAGGATAGGTCGCTCACCGCCACACTCGAGTCGAGACGCCAGTACACCTTGAACCCACTCCTGAAGGAGACCTTGCGGTCTGGGTCAAACTCATCAAACTTGTCATCGATGAAGAGCTCAACTACGATAGGTGTTGTGATGGGGATGGGCGAGCCAGCAAAGTTGTTTCCTCTCTGGTAGCCGATTATTTTCTGGAAATGGACAAGTAACCAAAAAAATGGGTGAGCAGTGAAAAACGCATGCATCGGGTCGGCCTGTGAACAATGACATAGCTGCAGAATGACCGAGCAATTGACGGAGAGGATTCATGATTATGTGCGTATCAGGGGGAAGGGGGGCGGCTGTGGAAAAAAAGGGGCAGAAGGACCGGAAGAACAAAACCTTTCACGGGAAGCAGGAGGAACCAACCATGAATGCTTCCTTAAAATCAATGCAGTTCACATGCTTGAACTTCCAGTTGTCGTCCTCAACAGCACTTGGCCGGCTTGTACTTCCTCAGCGCTGCGCCCAAGGTGGTTAGCTGAACTTCTTTCTCCAGTGGAGGGCACTCAACCTTGGAGCATGGTCCCACCAGCCTGCTCGGATTGTAGCCTGTCAACAGGTGGTTCTTCGTCGAGTCGTGTAGTTTGTGGCGGTGCGACTGCACTACCGCAGCGGTGGTGGCTGTCACCGTCGTGGCCAACACAAATGCAACAAGTGCGTGGAACCGCATGGCTGGTGTGCGACCTGCACAAGAACCCAGAGGTTGATCTGAGTTGTCTTGTGCTGCACATGTGCGCAGGGGTCTGCATGGATGCGGAGGGCGACAGGCAGCCAGGTTCACAAGCGTGAAGACACAGGCGTATAGGCAGAGGGAGGGAGGGAGGGAGGGTGAGCGGAGCGACGGAAATAGTAGTGGCCGTGCACCCGCACGCAGGGGCACAGTCTAGGCCTTATGGTGTTCAAGCGAGGCTCTGCTTGCGGCACATGCTTCCCGGCTACCTGCCAAGTGCTGTCCCATGCCGGGTGGGTGCGTCGTCTTTTGATGCCCCGACGCCAAGGCCAGCCGGTCCCACCGAAGGAGGCGTTAGCGGGGCGAGGGAGGGGTGGTCAAAGGAACGTCACAGGAAGGTGTGCCGTGGCGGGAACCTGCACAGGTATTGATAGCAACGTTCCGCCACGCTCCGCTGCTGCAGCACTTGGTTTCGGGACGCTTCGGGGAGCAACACCGTCGGAACGAGATCGCAAGAATCCGGAGAAATCCCAGCGGAGGCACTGTCCTTGGTCAGAGCCCGCTTCGAGCACTTCGTGTTCTCGCAAGGCCCGAGTCTGGCAGCAACATTAGATTCACAAACCGGCCATACTACCGGCACACACAGGAAGGAAAGCGCTTAGCGCTCGATCCTGCTACTGTACCAGGAGGGAGCAGGTACCCTACCTACCTAGGAGATACCCCAATTTGGCCTAGCGACCTCCGCGGCGCGGGGAAAGCGCGGCAGAATGCAATTCGGCGCGCCTGGAGCCTGTGCAGCAGGTAAAATAGGCCACCCGACGACAAGATATAGAATCTCTTTAGGTATCCCATTAATGTTGAAATGTTCCACAATCCAATATGAAAATGAACATCAGTATTTTTATTAAACGTCATTCTCATCTTAGGGTGTCAGTCAAAGGGTAGGTACCCATGGGGTGGCCCCCTGTTTCCTAGCTGTGCGGCTGCCTCTTGGTATGTAACGAACCTATCTCACCCATGGGCTACTAATAACCGGCCGGCCCCCGGCCATATCATGCGTACAATATGTACACACACCAAGGATTATCTCCTACGTTCTGTAGGTACCCTGCGTAGATCGATCCGCCCGGCCGCGCGCCCACGCGCGCGTATTTGCGCTTGCCTACTGCGCGTATTTGCGCTTGAGGCAGCCTCGTCTGCCTCTCTCTAGAGCTAGGGTGAGTAGGGTCCAGAGTATAATTAGGCCTATTAGGGCATACGAATTACGAGTACACCCCCACCCAAAAGTTTCTACCTCTTAGTATTACTGTGGACTAACTTAGTAGCGTTTGGCCTATCTAAACTAGGATTTAACATGTGAAACTTTGTAATCGAGCTAGAAACACCATGATACTCTGTCTAGGCTCAACACTTGCATCAAAACCCATCATGTCTAGACTTGGTGATCCTTTGCCTAGTGTACATGTATTTCAACACAAACACAAATTTACTGCATGTACCAAACCTGCCCCAGTAGATGAGTACGAATACTTTATAATCCTGGGAAAATCGTACATCATGCGACGACCTCAGTCCCAAGTAGTACTTAGGCGTACTTGCAGGTACGAAATTGTATGATTACCAGAGTAGGTACTCATAATTTTAAATTTTCGATTTTCCAGAAACTGTATATATTCGGAAATTTCGCTTTCGTCGCTTTAATCAACTCTAGGCTTGTTGGTAGCGCGACAAGCTACTACCCTCGCTAGGCTAGAGGTCACAGGTTCGATTCCCACCTATGACACTTTAATATCTCGTGAGACGTGGACTTGGGCTTGGACGTCGGACGCGGGCGTGGGGAAAAAGCAAGTACAACACAACCCCACTTCATACTTTTGCATGCTAGCCCCCCATGCCATCCTTATAGACTGAAATCTAGCCTATGGCAAGTGATTAGCCTAGGCTTAGGCCATGGTGTCGCTTTGAAGCGAGGTAGGGATGTACTAGGGGCAAACTAGTGCATAGGCATTGGGACAATTGCAGAAAATTCAAACCCTAGCAAGCCCTTTCGAGCAGTTTAGTGCAAAGTACAGGGTTTTTCATAGGGTATGTAGGGTGCCACGACACCCTCCGTGAGTGTGCTTGTGAATGGCACTTGTAACGATCGCCCATTCGTGATTGCATGGCTTGAGGCAAGGTTTCCTTAAAAAATCCGAGATTTCCAAGCTAATATTTTCGTGACTGTTTAGGGTAAGCAGTATGGAAGGCATCCCTAGGGGCCCCTGGAAGTTGGGCATGTGTTCAAGAAACAAGACATCGTGTAGTTTCACACTACCTATGTGGTTGTGCGGTTTCGTGCCTGCATGATGAGTAGGGCCTGCTGGCATTACTGCATATATTTAGCTCGCAATCCTGACTCATGCTCCTAGCAGCATTTCCTGCTCCCTAGATACTCGTCAAGCATGAGGGTGTATGCCCTTTGGAAGGGTAGTACGACACATTGGTGGAATAGTTTCTGTCTAAGGACTGTGAATATGCCCAAAAATCCGCACGTGTGGCAGTTTATATACACTTTAGTCCCAATTGTCTAAGAGTAGAAACTTTTGGGTGGGGGTGTTACGGGGGCCTGGAGGCATACACGTACCAAGTAGGGTAATCTCCATGACCGAATTTTGTGGCACAAGAGCATGCATTGGATTGTATTTCGTGCAAGGAATCCAATGTGCATGATTGTTTTCCTTGTTAGGGACGTTTAGCCTTCTTTCAGGCAAACCCTATACTGCCCGCACACCCCCACCCAAAAGTTTCTACCTCTTAGTATTACTGTGGACTAACTTAGTAGCGTTTGGCCTATCTAAACTAGGATTTAACATGTGAAACTTTGTAATCGAGCTAGAAACACCATGATACTCTGTCTAGGCTCAACACTTGCATCAAAACCCATCATGTCTAGACTTGGTGATCCTTTGCCTAGTGTACATGTATTTCAACACAAACACAAATTTACTGCATGTACCAAACCTGCCCCAGTAGATGAGTACGAATACTTTATAATCCTGGGAAAATCGTACATCATGCGACGACCTCAGTCCCAAGTAGTACTTAGGCGTACTTGCAGGTACGAAATTGTATGATTACCAGAGTAGGTACTCATAATTTTAAATTTTCGATTTTCCAGAAACTGTATATATTCGGAAATTTCGCTTTCGTCGCTTTAATCAACTCTAGGCTTGTTGGTAGCGCGACAAGCTACTACCCTCGCTAGGCTAGAGGTCACAGGTTCGATTCCCACCTATGACACTTTAATATCTCGTGAGACGTGGACTTGGACTTGGACGTCGGACGCGGGCGTGGGGAAAAAGCAAGTACAACACAACCCCACTTCATACTTTTGCATGCTAGCCCCCCATGCCATCCTTATAGACTGAAATCTAGCCTATGGCAAGTGATTAGCCTAGGCTTAGGCCATGGTGTCGCTTTGAAGCGAGGTAGGGATGTACTAGGGGCAAACTAGTGCATAGGCATTGGGACAATTGCAGAAAATTCAAACCCTAGCAAGCCCTTTCGAGCAGTTTAGTGCAAAGTACAGGGTTTTTCATAGGGTATGTAGGGTGCCACGACACCCTCCGTGAGTGTGCTTGTGAATGGCACTTGTAACGATCGCCCATTCGTGATTGCATGGCTTGAGGCAAGGTTTCCTTAAAAAATCCGAGATTTCCAAGCTAATATTTTCGTGACTGTTTAGGGTAAGCAGTATGGAAGGCATCCCTAGGGGCCCCTGGAAGTTGGGCATGTGTTCAAGAAACAAGACATCGTGTAGTTTCACACTACCTATGTGGTTGTGCGGTTTCGTGCCTGCATGATGAGTAGGGCCTGCTGGCATTACTGCATATATTTAGCTCGCAATCCTGACTCATGCTCCTAGCAGCATTTCCTGCTCCCTAGATACTCGTCAAGCATGAGGGTGTATGCCCTTTGGAAGGGTAGTACGACACATTGGTGGAATAGTTTCTGTCTAAGGACTGTGAATATGCCCAAAAATCCGCACGTGTGGCAGTTTATATACACTTTAGTCCCAATTGTCTAAGAGTAGAAACTTTTGGGTGGGGGTGTTACGGGGGCCTGGAGGCATACACGTACCAAGTAGGGTAATCTCCATGACCGAATTTTGTGGCACAAGAGCATGCATTGGATTGTATTTCGTGCAAGGAATCCAATGTGCATGATTGTTTTCCTTGTTAGGGACGTTTAGCCTTCTTTCAGGCAAACCCTATACTGCCCGCACACCCCCACCCAAAAGTTTCTACCTCTTAGTATTACTGTGGACTAACTTAGTAGCGTTTGGCCTATCTAAACTAGGATTTAACATGTGAAACTTTGTAATCGAGCTAGAAACACCATGATACTCTGTCGAGGCTCAACACTTGCATCAAAACCCATCATGTCTAGACTTGGTGATCCTTTGCCTAGTGTACATGTATTTCAACACAAACACAAATTTACTGCATGTACCAAACCTGCCCCAGTAGATGAGTACGAATACTTTATAATCCTGGGAAAATCGTACATCATGCGACGACCTCAGTCCCAAGTAGTACTTAGGCGTACTTGCAGGTACGAAATTGTATGATTACCAGAGTAGGTACTCATAATTTTAAATTTTCGATTTTCCAGAAACTGTATATATTCGGAAATTTCGCTTTCGTCGCTTTAATCAACTCTAGGCTTGTTGGTAGCGCGACAAGCTACTACCCTCGCTAGGCTAGAGGTCACAGGTTCGATTCCCACCTATGACACTTTAATATCTCGTGAGACGTGGACTTGGACTTGGACGTCGGACGCGGGCGTGGGGAAAAAGCAAGTACAACACAACCCCACTTCATACTTTTGCATGCTAGCCCCCCATGCCATCCTTATAGACTGAAATCTAGCCTATGGCAAGTGATTAGCCTAGGCTTAGGCCATGGTGTCGCTTTGAAGCGAGGTAGGGATGTACTAGGGGCAAACTAGTGCATAGGCATTGGGACAATTGCAGAAAATTCAAACCCTAGCAAGCCCTTTCGAGCAGTTTAGTGCAAAGTACAGGGTTTTTCATAGGGTATGTAGGGTGCCACGACACCCTCCGTGAGTGTGCTTGTGAATGGCACTTGTAACGATCGCCCATTCGTGATTGCATGGCTTGAGGCAAGGTTTCCTTAAAAAATCCGAGATTTCCAAGCTAATATTTTCGTGACTGTTTAGGGTAAGCAGTATGGAAGGCATCCCTAGGGGCCCCTGGAAGTTGGGCATGTGTTCAAGAAACAAGACATCGTGTAGTTTCACACTACCTATGTGGTTGTGCGGTTTCGTGCCTGCATGATGAGTAGGGCCTGCTGGCATTACTGCATATATTTAGCTCGCAATCCTGACTCGTGCTCCTAGCAGCATTTCCTGCTCCCTAGATACTCGTCAAGCATGAGGGTGTATGCCCTTTGGAAGGGTAGTACGACACATTGGTGGAATAGTTTCTGTCTAAGGACTGTGAATATGCCCAAAAATCCGCACGTGTGGCAGTTTATATACACTTTAGTCCCAATTGTCTAAGAGTAGAAACTTTTGGGTGGGGGTGTTACGGGGGCCTGGAGGCATACACGTACCAAGTAGGGTAATCTCCATGACCGAATTTTGTGGCACAAGAGCATGCATTGGATTGTATTTCGTGCAAGGAATCCAATGTGCATGATTGTTTTCCTTGTTAGGGACGTTTAGCCTTCTTTCAGGCAAACCCTATACTGCCCGCACACCCCCACCCAAAAGTTTCTACCTCTTAGTATTACTGTGGACTAACTTAGTAGCGTTTGGCCTATCTAAACTAGGATTTAACATGTGAAACTTTGTAATCGAGCTAGAAACACCATGATACTCTGTCGAGGCTCAACACTTGCATCAAAACCCATCATGTCTAGACTTGGTGATCCTTTGCCTAGTGTACATGTATTTCAACACAAACACAAATTTACTGCATGTACCAAACCTGCCCCAGTAGATGAGTACGAATACTTTATAATCCTGGGAAAATCGTACATCATGCGACGACCTCAGTCCCAAGTAGTACTTAGGCGTACTTGCAGGTACGAAATTGTATGATTACCAGAGTAGGTACTCATAATTTTAAATTTTCGATTTTCCAGAAACTGTATATATTCGGAAATTTCGCTTTCGTCGCTTTAATCAACTCTAGGCTTGTTGGTAGCGCGACAAGCTACTACCCTCGCTAGGCTAGAGGTCACAGGTTCGATTCCCACCTATGACACTTTAATATCTCGTGAGACGTGGACTTGGACTTGGACGTCGGACGCGGGCGTGGGGAAAAAGCAAGTACAACACAACCCCACTTCATACTTTTGCATGCTAGCCCCCCATGCCATCCTTATAGACTGAAATCTAGCCTATGGCAAGTGATTAGCCTAGGCTTAGGCCATGGTGTCGCTTTGAAGCGAGGTAGGGATGTACTAGGGGCAAACTAGTGCATAGGCATTGGGACAATTGCAGAAAATTCAAACCCTAGCAAGCCCTTTCGAGCAGTTTAGTGCAAAGTACAGGGTTTTTCATAGGGTATGTAGGGTGCCACGACACCCTCCGTGAGTGTGCTTGTGAATGGCACTTGTAACGATCGCCCATTCGTGATTGCATGGCTTGAGGCAAGGTTTCCTTAAAAAATCCGAGATTTCCAAGCTAATATTTTCGTGACTGTTTAGGGTAAGCAGTATGGAAGGCATCCCTAGGGGCCCCTGGAAGTTGGGCATGTGTTCAAGAAACAAGACATCGTGTAGTTTCACACTACCTATGTGGTTGTGCGGTTTCGTGCCTGCATGATGAGTAGGGCCTGCTGGCATTACTGCATATATTTAGCTCGCAATCCTGACTCGTGCTCCTAGCAGCATTTCCTGCTCCCTAGATACTCGTCAAGCATGAGGGTGTATGCCCTTTGGAAGGGTAGTACGACACATTGGTGGAATAGTTTCTGTCTAAGGACTGTGAATATGCCCAAAAATCCGCACGTGTGGCAGTTTATATACACTTTAGTCCCAATTGTCTAAGAGTAGAAACTTTTGGGTGGGGGTGTTACGGGGGCCTGGAGGCATACACGTACCAAGTAGGGTAATCTCCATGACCGAATTTTGTGGCACAAGAGCATGCATTGGATTGTATTTCGTGCAAGGAATCCAATGTGCATGATTGTTTTCCTTGTTAGGGACGTTTAGCCTTCTTTCAGGCAAACCCTATACTGCCCGCACACCCCCACCCAAAAGTTTCTACCTCTTAGTATTACTGTGGACTAACTTAGTAGCGTTTGGCCTATCTAAACTAGGATTTAACATGTGAAACTTTGTAATCGAGCTAGAAACACCATGATACTCTGTCGAGGCTCAACACTTGCATCAAAACCCATCATGTCTAGACTTGGTGATCCTTTGCCTAGTGTACATGTATTTCAACACAAACACAAATTTACTGCATGTACCAAACCTGCCCCAGTAGATGAGTACGAATACTTTATAATCCTGGGAAAATCGTACATCATGCGACGACCTCAGTCCCAAGTAGTACTTAGGCGTACTTGCAGGTACGAAATTGTATGATTACCAGAGTAGGTACTCATAATTTTAAATTTTCGATTTTCCAGAAACTGTATATATTCGGAAATTTCGCTTTCGTCGCTTTAATCAACTCTAGGCTTGTTGGTAGCGCGACAAGCTACTACCCTCGCTAGGCTAGAGGTCACAGGTTCGATTCCCACCTATGACACTTTAATATCTCGTGAGACGTGGACTTGGACTTGGACGTCGGACGCGGGCGTGGGGAAAAAGCAAGTACAACACAACCCCACTTCATACTTTTGCATGCTAGCCCCCCATGCCATCCTTATAGACTGAAATCTAGCCTATGGCAAGTGATTAGCCTAGGCTTAGGCCATGGTGTCGCTTTGAAGCGAGGTAGGGATGTACTAGGGGCAAACTAGTGCATAGGCATTGGGACAATTGCAGAAAATTCAAACCCTAGCAAGCCCTTTCGAGCAGTTTAGTGCAAAGTACAGGGTTTTTCATAGGGTATGTAGGGTGCCACGACACCCTCCGTGAGTGTGCTTGTGAATGGCACTTGTAACGATCGCCCATTCGTGATTGCATGGCTTGAGGCAAGGTTTCCTTAAAAAATCCGAGATTTCCAAGCTAATATTTTCGTGACTGTTTAGGGTAAGCAGTATGGAAGGCATCCCTAGGGGCCCCTGGAAGTTGGGCATGTGTTCAAGAAACAAGACATCGTGTAGTTTCACACTACCTATGTGGTTGTGCGGTTTCGTGCCTGCATGATGAGTAGGGCCTGCTGGCATTACTGCATATATTTAGCTCGCAATCCTGACTCATGCTCCTAGCAGCATTTCCTGCTCCCTAGATACTCGTCAAGCATGAGGGTGTATGCCCTTTGGAAGGGTAGTACGACACATTGGTGGAATAGTTTCTGTCTAAGGACTGTGAATATGCCCAAAAATCCGCACGTGTGGCAGTTTATATACACTTTAGTCCCAATTGTCTAAGAGTAGAAACTTTTGGGTGGGGGTGTTACGGGGGCCTGGAGGCATACACGTACCAAGTAGGGTAATCTCCATGACCGAATTTTGTGGCACAAGAGCATGCATTGGATTGTATTTCGTGCAAGGAATCCAATGTGCATGATTGTTTTCCTTGTTAGGGACGTTTAGCCTTCTTTCAGGCAAACCCTATACTGCCCGCACACCCCCACCCAAAAGTTTCTACCTCTTAGTATTACTGTGGACTAACTTAGTAGCGTTTGGCCTATCTAAACTAGGATTTAACATGTGAAACTTTGTAATCGAGCTAGAAACACCATGATACTCTGTCGAGGCTCAACACTTGCATCAAAACCCATCATGTCTAGACTTGGTGATCCTTTGCCTAGTGTACATGTATTTCAACACAAACACAAATTTACTGCATGTACCAAACCTGCCCCAGTAGATGAGTACGAATACTTTATAATCCTGGGAAAATCGTACATCATGCGACGACCTCAGTCCCAAGTAGTACTTAGGCGTACTTGCAGGTACGAAATTGTATGATTACCAGAGTAGGTACTCATAATTTTAAATTTTCGATTTTCCAGAAACTGTATATATTCGGAAATTTCGCTTTCGTCGCTTTAATCAACTCTAGGCTTGTTGGTAGCGCGACAAGCTACTACCCTCGCTAGGCTAGAGGTCACAGGTTCGATTCCCACCTATGACACTTTAATATCTCGTGAGACGTGGACTTGGACTTGGACGTCGGACGCGGGCGTGGGGAAAAAGCAAGTACAACACAACCCCACTTCATACTTTTGCATGCTAGCCCCCCATGCCATCCTTATAGACTGAAATCTAGCCTATGGCAAGTGATTAGCCTAGGCTTAGGCCATGGTGTCGCTTTGAAGCGAGGTAGGGATGTACTAGGGGCAAACTAGTGCATAGGCATTGGGACAATTGCAGAAAATTCAAACCCTAGCAAGCCCTTTCGAGCAGTTTAGTGCAAAGTACAGGGTTTTTCATAGGGTATGTAGGGTGCCACGACACCCTCCGTGAGTGTGCTTGTGAATGGCACTTGTAACGATCGCCCATTCGTGATTGCATGGCTTGAGGCAAGGTTTCCTTAAAAAATCCGAGATTTCCAAGCTAATATTTTCGTGACTGTTTAGGGTAAGCAGTATGGAAGGCATCCCTAGGGGCCCCTGGAAGTTGGGCATGTGTTCAAGAAACAAGACATCGTGTAGTTTCACACTACCTATGTGGTTGTGCGGTTTCGTGCCTGCATGATGAGTAGGGCCTGCTGGCATTACTGCATATATTTAGCTCGCAATCCTGACTCATGCTCCTAGCAGCATTTCCTGCTCCCTAGATACTCGTCAAGCATGAGGGTGTATGCCCTTTGGAAGGGTAGTACGACACATTGGTGGAATAGTTTCTGTCTAAGGACTGTGAATATGCCCAAAAATCCGCACGTGTGGCAGTTTATATACACTTTAGTCCCAATTGTCTAAGAGTAGAAACTTTTGGGTGGGGGTGTTACGGGGGCCTGGAGGCATACACGTACCAAGTAGGGTAATCTCCATGACCGAATTTTGTGGCACAAGAGCATGCATTGGATTGTATTTCGTGCAAGGAATCCAATGTGCATGATTGTTTTCCTTGTTAGGGACGTTTAGCCTTCTTTCAGGCAAACCCTATACTGCCCGCACACCCCCACCCAAAAGTTTCTACCTCTTAGTATTACTGTGGACTAACTTAGTAGCGTTTGGCCTATCTAAACTAGGATTTAACATGTGAAACTTTGTAATCGAGCTAGAAACACCATGATACTCTGTCGAGGCTCAACACTTGCATCAAAACCCATCATGTCTAGACTTGGTGATCCTTTGCCTAGTGTACATGTATTTCAACACAAACACAAATTTACTGCATGTACCAAACCTGCCCCAGTAGATGAGTACGAATACTTTATAATCCTGGGAAAATCGTACATCATGCGACGACCTCAGTCCCAAGTAGTACTTAGGCGTACTTGCAGGTACGAAATTGTATGATTACCAGAGTAGGTACTCATAATTTTAAATTTTCGATTTTCCAGAAACTGTATATATTCGGAAATTTCGCTTTCGTCGCTTTAATCAACTCTAGGCTTGTTGGTAGCGCGACAAGCTACTACCCTCGCTAGGCTAGAGGTCACAGGTTCGATTCCCACCTATGACACTTTAATATCTCGTGAGACGTGGACTTGGACTTGGACGTCGGACGCGGGCGTGGGGAAAAAGCAAGTACAACACAACCCCACTTCATACTTTTGCATGCTAGCCCCCCATGCCATCCTTATAGACTGAAATCTAGCCTATGGCAAGTGATTAGCCTAGGCTTAGGCCATGGTGTCGCTTTGAAGCGAGGTAGGGATGTACTAGGGGCAAACTAGTGCATAGGCATTGGGACAATTGCAGAAAATTCAAACCCTAGCAAGCCCTTTCGAGCAGTTTAGTGCAAAGTACAGGGTTTTTCATAGGGTATGTAGGGTGCCACGACACCCTCCGTGAGTGTGCTTGTGAATGGCACTTGTAACGATCGCCCATTCGTGATTGCATGGCTTGAGGCAAGGTTTCCTTAAAAAATCCGAGATTTCCAAGCTAATATTTTCGTGACTGTTTAGGGTAAGCAGTATGGAAGGCATCCCTAGGGGCCCCTGGAAGTTGGGCATGTGTTCAAGAAACAAGACATCGTGTAGTTTCACACTACCTATGTGGTTGTGCGGTTTCGTGCCTGCATGATGAGTAGGGCCTGCTGGCATTACTGCATATATTTAGCTCGCAATCCTGACTCATGCTCCTAGCAGCATTTCCTGCTCCCTAGATACTCGTCAAGCATGAGGGTGTATGCCCTTTGGAAGGGTAGTACGACACATTGGTGGAATAGTTTCTGTCTAAGGACTGTGAATATGCCCAAAAATCCGCACGTGTGGCAGTTTATATACACTTTAGTCCCAATTGTCTAAGAGTAGAAACTTTTGGGTGGGGGTGTTACGGGGGCCTGGAGGCATACACGTACCAAGTAGGGTAATCTCCATGACCGAATTTTGTGGCACAAGAGCATGCATTGGATTGTATTTCGTGCAAGGAATCCAATGTGCATGATTGTTTTCCTTGTTAGGGACGTTTAGCCTTCTTTCAGGCAAACCCTATACTGCCCGCACTGTTACGGGGGCCTGGAGGCATACACGTACCAAGTAGGGTAATCTCCATGACCGAATTTTGTGGCACAAGAGCATGCATTGGATTGTATTTCGTGCAAGGAATCCAATGTGCATGATTGTTTTCCTTGTTAGGGACGTTTAGCCTTCTTTCAGGCAAACCCTATACTGCCCGCACTGTTACGGGGGCCTGGAGGCATACACGTACCAAGTAGGGTAATCTCCATGACCGAATTTTGTGGCACAAGAGCATGCATTGGATTGTATTTCGTGCAAGGAATCCAATGTGCATGATTGTTTTCCTTGTTAGGGACGTTTAGCCTTCTTTCAGGCAAACCCTATACTGCCCGCACTGTTACGGGGGCCTGGAGGCATACACGTACCAAGTAGGGTAATCTCCATGACCGAATTTTGTGGCACAAGAGCATGCATTGGATTGTATTTCGTGCAAGGAATCCAATGTGCATGATTGTTTTCCTTGTTAGGGACGTTTAGCCTTCTTTCAGGCAAACCCTATACTGCCCGCACAGTTACGGGGGCCTGGAGGCATACACGTACCAAGTAGGGTAATCTCCATGACCGAATTTTGTGGCACAAGAGCATGCATTGGATTGTATTTCGTGCAAGGAATCCAATGTGCATGATTGTTTTCCTTGTTAGGGACGTTTAGCCTTCTTTCAGGCAAACCCTATACTGCCCGCACACCCCCACCCAAAAGTTTCTACCTCTTAGTATTACTGTGGACTAACTTAGTAGCGTTTGGCCTATCTAAACTAGGATTTAACATGTGAAACTTTGTAATCGAGCTAGAAACACCATGATACTCTGTCGAGGCTCAACACTTGCATCAAAACCCATCATGTCTAGACTTGGTGATCCTTTGCCTAGTGTACATGTATTTCAACACAAACACAAATTTACTGCATGTACCAAACCTGCCCCAGTAGATGAGTACGAATACTTTATAATCCTGGGAAAATCGTACATCATGCGACGACCTCAGTCCCAAGTAGTACTTAGGCGTACTTGCAGGTACGAAATTGTATGATTACCAGAGTAGGTACTCATAATTTTAAATTTTCGATTTTCCAGAAACTGTATATATTCGGAAATTTCGCTTTCGTCGCTTTAATCAACTCTAGGCTTGTTGGTAGCGCGACAAGCTACTACCCTCGCTAGGCTAGAGGTCACAGGTTCGATTCCCACCTATGACACTTTAATATCTCGTGAGACGTGGACTTGGACTTGGACGTCGGACGCGGGCGTGGGGAAAAAGCAAGTACAACACAACCCCACTTCATACTTTTGCATGCTAGCCCCCCATGCCATCCTTATAGACTGAAATCTAGCCTATGGCAAGTGATTAGCCTAGGCTTAGGCCATGGTGTCGCTTTGAAGCGAGGTAGGGATGTACTAGGGGCAAACTAGTGCATAGGCATTGGGACAATTGCAGAAAATTCAAACCCTAGCAAGCCCTTTCGAGCAGTTTAGTGCAAAGTACAGGGTTTTTCATAGGGTATGTAGGGTGCCACGACACCCTCCGTGAGTGTGCTTGTGAATGGCACTTGTAACGATCGCCCATTCGTGATTGCATGGCTTGAGGCAAGGTTTCCTTAAAAAATCCGAGATTTCCAAGCTAATATTTTCGTGACTGTTTAGGGTAAGCAGTATGGAAGGCATCCCTAGGGGCCCCTGGAAGTTGGGCATGTGTTCAAGAAACAAGACATCGTGTAGTTTCACACTACCTATGTGGTTGTGCGGTTTCGTGCCTGCATGATGAGTAGGGCCTGCTGGCATTACTGCATATATTTAGCTCGCAATCCTGACTCATGCTCCTAGCAGCATTTCCTGCTCCCTAGATACTCGTCAAGCATGAGGGTGTATGCCCTTTGGAAGGGTAGTACGACACATTGGTGGAATAGTTTCTGTCTAAGGACTGTGAATATGCCCAAAAATCCGCACGTGTGGCAGTTTATATACACTTTAGTCCCAATTGTCTAAGAGTAGAAACTTTTGGGTGGGGGTGTTACGGGGGCCTGGAGGCATACACGTACCAAGTAGGGTAATCTCCATGACCGAATTTTGTGGCACAAGAGCATGCATTGGATTGTATTTCGTGCAAGGAATCCAATGTGCATGATTGTTTTCCTTGTTAGGGACGTTTAGCCTTCTTTCAGGCAAACCCTATACTGCCCGCACACCCCCACCCAAAAGTTTCTACCTCTTAGTATTACTGTGGACTAACTTAGTAGCGTTTGGCCTATCTAAACTAGGATTTAACATGTGAAACTTTGTAATCGAGCTAGAAACACCATGATACTCTGTCGAGGCTCAACACTTGCATCAAAACCCATCATGTCTAGACTTGGTGATCCTTTGCCTAGTGTACATGTATTTCAACACAAACACAAATTTACTGCATGTACCAAACCTGCCCCAGTAGATGAGTACGAATACTTTATAATCCTGGGAAAATCGTACATCATGCGACGACCTCAGTCCCAAGTAGTACTTAGGCGTACTTGCAGGTACGAAATTGTATGATTACCAGAGTAGGTACTCATAATTTTAAATTTTCGATTTTCCAGAAACTGTATATATTCGGAAATTTCGCTTTCGTCGCTTTAATCAACTCTAGGCTTGTTGGTAGCGCGACAAGCTACTACCCTCGCTAGGCTAGAGGTCACAGGTTCGATTCCCACCTATGACACTTTAATATCTCGTGAGACGTGGACTTGGACTTGGACGTCGGACGCGGGCGTGGGGAAAAAGCAAGTACAACACAACCCCACTTCATACTTTTGCATGCTAGCCCCCCATGCCATCCTTATAGACTGAAATCTAGCCTATGGCAAGTGATTAGCCTAGGCTTAGGCCATGGTGTCGCTTTGAAGCGAGGTAGGGATGTACTAGGGGCAAACTAGTGCATAGGCATTGGGACAATTGCAGAAAATTCAAACCCTAGCAAGCCCTTTCGAGCAGTTTAGTGCAAAGTACAGGGTTTTTCATAGGGTATGTAGGGTGCCACGACACCCTCCGTGAGTGTGCTTGTGAATGGCACTTGTAACGATCGCCCATTCGTGATTGCATGGCTTGAGGCAAGGTTTCCTTAAAAAATCCGAGATTTCCAAGCTAATATTTTCGTGACTGTTTAGGGTAAGCAGTATGGAAGGCATCCCTAGGGGCCCCTGGAAGTTGGGCATGTGTTCAAGAAACAAGACATCGTGTAGTTTCACACTACCTATGTGGTTGTGCGGTTTCGTGCCTGCATGATGAGTAGGGCCTGCTGGCATTACTGCATATATTTAGCTCGCAATCCTGACTCATGCTCCTAGCAGCATTTCCTGCTCCCTAGATACTCGTCAAGCATGAGGGTGTATGCCCTTTGGAAGGGTAGTACGACACATTGGTGGAATAGTTTCTGTCTAAGGACTGTGAATATGCCCAAAAATCCGCACGTGTGGCAGTTTATATACACTTTAGTCCCAATTGTCTAAGAGTAGAAACTTTTGGGTGGGGTGTTACGGGGGCCTGGAGGCATACACGTACCAAGTAGGGTAATCTCCATGACCGAATTTTGTGGCACAAGAGCATGCATTGGATTGTATTTCGTGCAAGGAAATGCCTGGTGCTGTATTTCGTGCACTTTAGTCCCAATTGTCTAAGAGTAGAAACTTTTGGGTGGGGGTGGCATACACCCTCATGCTTGACGATTATCTATGGAGCAGGAAATGCTGCTAGGAGCATGAGTCAGGATTGGGAGCTAATTATATGTTGTAATGCCAGCAGGCCCTACTCATCATGCAGGCACGAAACCACACAACCACATAGGTAGTGTGAAACTACACGATGTCTTGTTTCTTGAACACATGCCCAACTTCCAGGGGCCCCTAGGGATGCCTTCCATATTGCTTACCCTAAACAGTCACGAAAATATTAGCTTGGAAATCTCGGATTTTTTAAGAAAACCTTGCCTCAAGCCATGCAATCACGAATGGGCGATCGTTACAAGTGCCATTCACAAGCACACTCATGGAGGGTGTCGTGGCACCCTACATACCCTATGAAAAACCCTGCCCTTTGTACTAAACTGCTCGAAAGGGCTTGCTAGGGTTTGCATTTTCTGTAATTTGTCCCAATGCCTATGCCCCAGTTTGCCCCTAGTACATCCCTACCTCGCTTCATAGCGACACCATGGCCTAAGCCTAGGCTAGTTACTTGCCATAGGCTGGATTTCGGTCTCTAAGGATGGCATGGGGGGCTAGCATGCAAAAGAATTAAGTGGGGATGTGTTGTACTTGCTTTTTCCCC
>NW_027449339.1:10000-36435 GCF_964194025.1 Convolutriloba macropyga | reverse complement strand
TTAAGTTCCGTCTCTTTGCAATTTTCTTATGAAGAAAATTCGCCATCACAATGACTCCAGCAGTTCTTGATCAAGGAATGCAATCATTGATCAGAATGCTATTATTTGAATCGGTTCTGCTTTAAGTGTTCCAATTTTATTGGAAGCACCAACAATAGAACATCAATGTGTTCAATCGAGAGTTATATAACCCTGAATCGGACGCAGTCAACAGCCGAAGCCGAGACCGCCTTTTGCGTTAGAGAGGTCGGTAAACAAATCTTGCGATTCATACCGAATTAACACATATAGCTGTGCTCCTCTTCGTAAAGCGAGCCAAGTGATCCCCTGTTGAAGGATGTATTTGGACCAATCTAGTAGCATTTGGTTTCCAACAAGCTCTCCCAAGTTAGCTTACTTATTGGGCTTTTCAACCAATTCGGTTGGCTACAAGCATCATCAAAGTACTAGCCACAGTTTGATCGCAAAATTCTACGACTTTCACATGTTGATGTTTCGGCTTGCGCTTAGCCTACTATAAGCAACATAATACTAGTCATATCATAGAGCGTGATCAGCTTGTGACGTTCTCATGATGAAGTTTCACCAACAGTGTCTCACTTCGAGCTTAAATCCAGCTACTAGTAACTACACAGTACTGACTGCAACGATAACTTTTATCTATACCTTTCACATGCTGCGCTTTCGGCCAGGGCCTACTAACGTCAACATAATACTCGATATAAACTTTTGTTCATGATGCAGCTTCCCCATGCAGAAGTTTCGCCTTCAAATGCTCTCTTGGCCATATGACGTAAGAAAAGGTTACTAGTAACATCACAGTACTAGCCACAGTTTGATTGCAAAATTCTACGACTTTCACATGTTGATGTTTCGGCTTGCGCTTAGCCTACTAGAAGCAACATAATACTAGTCATATCATAGAGCGTGATCAGCTTGTGACGTTCTCATGATGAAGTTTCACCAACAGTGTCTCATTTCGAGCTTAAATCCAGCTACTAGTAACTACACAGTACTGACTGCAACGCTAACTTTTATCTATACCTTTCACATGCTGCGCTTTCGGCCAGGGCCTACTAACGTCAACATAATACTCGATATAAACTTTTGTTCATGATGCAGCTTCCCCATGCAGAAGTTTCGCCTTCAAATGCTCTCTTGGCCATATGACGTAACACAAGGTTACTAGTAACATCACAGTACTAGCCACAATTTGATCGCAAAATTCTACGACTTTCACATGTTGATGTTTCGGCTTGCGCTTAGCCTACTAGAAGCAACATAATACTAGTCATATCATGGAGCGTGATCAGCTTGTGACGTTCTCATGATGAAGTTTCACCAACAGTGTCTCATTTCGAGCTTAAATCCAGCTACTAGTAACTACACAGTACTGACTGCAACGATAACTTTTATCTATACCTTTCACATGCTGCGCTTTCGGCCAGGGCCTACTAATGTCAACATAATACTCGATATAAACTTTTGTTCATGATGCAGCTTCCCCATGCAGAAGTTTCGCCTTCAAATGCTCTCTTGGCCATATGACGTAACACAAGGTTACTAGTAACATCACAGTACTAGCCACAATTTGATCGCAAAATTCTACGACTTTCACATGTTGATGTTTCGGCTTGCGCTTAGCCTACTAGAAGCAACATAATACTAGTCATATCATAGAGCTTGATCAGCTTGTGACATTCTCATGATGAAGTTTCACCAACAGTGTCTCATTTTGAGCTTAAATCCAGCTACTAGTAACTACACAGTACTGACTGCAACAATAACTTTTATCTATACCTTTCACATGCTGCGTTTTCGGCCAAGGCCTACTAACGTCAACATAATACTCGATATAAAATTTTGATCATGATGCAGCTTTCCCATGCAGAAGTTTCGCCTTCAAATGCTCTCTTGGCCATATGACGGAACACCAGGTTACTAGTAACATCACAGTACTAGCCACAGTTTGATTGCAAAATTCTACGACTTTCACATGTTGATGTTTCGGCTTGCGCTTAGCCTACTAGAAGCAACATAATACTAGTCATATCATAGAGCGTGATCAGCTTGTGACGTTCTCATGATGAAGTTTCACCAATAGTGTTTCATTCGAATTGGTTCTGCTTTAAGCTCTCCAATTGTTTTGGATGAACCAGTTTTGCCCTTCGAAGCCACTTTTGTGAGCTTTTGTGGGTCTTTACCAAGAGGATATACCTCAAGGCCTCTTTCAATTCCTTTAAGTTCTTTCAACTCCTTTACAGTTTCTAGGTTTCACATAGCTGCAAACCTTATTTCTAGTTTTAAGTCTGGCCAACTTGGGGAGAGTTGGTGCAGACCGTGACCAATTCTAGTAGGATGCCACAACAAGAATGTGATCAACTTAGCTTGTCGATGAACCTGCCCCACATTCAAACAACTCTATCGCCTTTTCCTCGTATAGTTTATATGCGAGGGCCTCTCATAGAGAGCGCTGTTAGCAACCTTTTCCACATAGACGATAAAGTTGTGAGTGTTTTGCACATGGCTGTTGTCATCACCACGTGACGAGTCAACTCAGCTTGACTCTCTACACTCCGACAAGCTTTGCACATACGCCTTTAGTTCAGTATGTGTCTTTAATCTGACTCCGGTGCCTCAAGCCGGAAAAATTGTCAGATTATGATCATTATCGGTTAGTCATCCCGATGCAAGATCGTATCGTACTGTCTTTGTCTACCTCCAGATTCCGAAGAACAGGAGGAGACTCTCCCAGACCTACATATCTGGGAGAATGTTCAGAGGGCGAGAAGCTGTGGATTACTCTCCCCTAAGAACTGACTAAACTTTACCCTCGTCCAAGGTAAGTTTATTTTAGCTAGCCTTCTATGTAAAGGATCTGAGGCTAAGCTGTGTTTTTTCGAGCCTTTGGCTCGGAGCAAGTTCAGTGGGCGCCCCGAGTAGCTCAACTCTTTCCCACTGAACAGCGCAACGCTCTGTCACTCGCTGGGATTTTTGCGTGTCGGTTCTAACCACGCGACTTGTGGACCTTTTTAGGCCTTTCTCATTCACAAGTCTATAGCTGGGCTTCTATAACCCAGCTTCTGAGATCTAGATAGCTGCAGTTCTGCTAGGCTGCTTTTGCTAACTAGTCTCCCTTTAAGCAGTCCCTTGCCATGACTGCTGAACTATGTATCCACACAAGTAGTTTTTGAGCTCGATACATAATTCGAGATTGGTTGCCAAGCAATCTCTAGCGACAGAGCGTCATGCGCACTACAGACATGGCCTCTACCAGCAGCCATGCCCGAAGGAATCAATCACTGATCCTTCCGCAGGTTCCCCTACGGAAACCTTGTTACGACTTTTACTTCCTCTAGACAATTAAGCTCGATCCGCTTCATCCCGTTGCCGGAGACCGAAGTCCCAACAGTAGGAATTTGCAATTCTTGCTTAACTATCCAATCAGTAGTAGCGACGGGCGGTGTGTACAAAGGGCAGGGACGTAATCCCTATGAGTTGTTGACTCATAAGTACCAGGAATTCCTGGTTCACGTCTGCAAGTTACAACAGACGATCCCCTTGAAGCGCTGTACTTTTCTCTGATTGCCCAGTCCATTTCGGACCAAGGGCTGAGTACTCAATCTAAAAGTACACAGTGTAGCGCGCGTGCAGTCCAGAACATCTAAGGGCATCACAGACCTGTTATAGCCTCACTTCATCTGCGGTATTTAATTCCGCATAGTTCCTCTAAGAAGTGTTTGAATTCACATATAGTGAATTTCATTATTTAGATGGAGAAGATCTCGTTCGTTATCGGAATTAACCAGACAGATCACTCCACTAACTAAGAACGGCCATGCACCACCGCCCATATAATCATGAAAGATATTCAATCTGTCAATCCTTAAGATGTCTGGACCGGGTGAGTTTTCCCGTGTTGAGTCAAATTAAGCCGCAGGCTCCACTCCTGGTGGTGCCCTTCCGTCAATTCCTTTAAGTTTCGATTTTGCAACCATACTTCCCCCGGAACCAATAAACTTTGGTTTCCCGGTTAATCTCTTGCCAAGTCAAGATCGACTTTGACAAATTGTAGGTTGGTATAGTTTATGGTCAGAATTACGAGGGTATCTAATCCTCTTCAATACTCTGACTTTCGTTCTTGATTAATGAAAACATTCTTGGCAAATGCTTTCGCAGTAGTTTGTCTTGCCACGATCCAAGAATTTCACCTCTAACGTAGCAATACAAATGCCCCCGTCTGTTCCTTTCAATCATTACCGCACTCAGCCAACCGGCATCAATCGAGTAGCGGGTCATTCTCCATTATTCCATGCTTTATTATTCGATCCCAAAGGATGCTTTGAACACTCTAATTTTCTCAGGGTGAAAACACCGTTTCCACAGTTCGTCACATTTAAGTGCAAACTATTTCTTCGATGCGAAGGATGAGCGGAACGAGTCAACAGATTTAACTGAAGACCATGTTGCCGTTCTACTCAAACAGATCCAACTATGAGCTTTTTAAACGCAGCAACTATTGCATACGCTTGTAGAGGCTGGTATTACCGCGGCTGCTGGCACCAGACTTGCCCTCTACTCGTTCATCAATGGAGCTTTTAAGTCCATTCCATTCTGATTACAAACCATAAAGGTTCATATCATTATTTCTAGTCACTACCTCCTCGTGCGGAGAGTGGGTAATTTGCGTGCCTGCTGCCTTCCTTGGATGTGGTAGCCGTTTCTAAGGCTCCCTCTCCGGAATCGAACCCTGATTCCCCGTTACCCGTCACAACCATGGTAGTCCGTTACACTACCATCATAGGTTGATAGGTCAGAAATTCGGAAGTTCCGTCCCCAAGCCGAAGCTATCTGGGATCTTTCAGTTACTAGGACTCATCACGGGATGTGTCTGTACTTAGCAAATCACCCGGTGTAGTCTTGTAAAAGTCTCCGACAGTGTCGGACAATCAGCATGCATTAGCTGCAGGGTTACCGCAGTTATTCATTTAGCTTGCAAATCAACTAATAGATAGTAACTGATTTAATGAGCCATTCGCGGTTCCACTTTTTCAAGCTTCGCTTGCACATGCATGGCTTAGTCTTTCAGACAAGCATATGGCAACTGACAGGATCAATCAGTTTAATTGTACTTTGAACAATCTTTCGATTTGTTCGAATTTAGAAAGACATAGCCTTGCGGCCTCGTCAATCTTGCTTTGAGCTTTTTAAATCACGAAGAGTTTCAATGCATGCTTTGGCATGGCTACTAGTTACTACACAGTACTCTACACACTTAGAGTTACCCACGATTACACATTTCACATGCTGATGTTTCGGCTCGCGCGTACTAGAAACAGCATAATACTATGTGTACTGGTAGATAGCGCTCTGTGAGCATTTCCCATGAGCAGGTTTTGCCCTCCAAATCTCTGTTCTACTGTTACCAATACCGGCTAACAACTGTATCATACTAGGGAGAATTGACTCATGATTTAAAAACCAGATGTTCACATGTCGATGTTTCGGCTCTCGCCTACTAGAAACAACATAATACTAGTCTGTTAAAAATCTCAATCACGCCGCCTCTTCAGATACAGAAGTTTTACCTTTTATTGGTTAGAGAACAGCTTTCCAGCTGTCGACATGGTTACTAGTAACAACACCGTACTCAACACAAAAACTTTTCAACTTCACAACTTTCACATGCTGATGTTTCTGCTTTCGCATACTAGAAACAGCATAATACTTATTGTTTTGTCAAGTAATTTGTGTGTCTTTCCCATGTGAAGTTTCACCGGTCAACAATGTTTCCCTGACCAATTACGGCTACTAGTAGCTGTATAATACTAGGGAAAATGATTGAGGATTTAATATCAGATTTTCACATGTTGATGTTTCGGCTTTCGCCTACTAGAAACAACATAATACTAGTCTGCTAAGAAATCTCGCTCAAATTGCCTTTTCACATACAGAAGTTTCACCTTCTATTGGTTAGAGAACAGTTCTCAGCTGTCGACATGGTTACTAGTAACAACATCGTACTCAACACAAAAATTCTTCAACTTCACAACTTTCACATGCTGATGTTTCTGCTTTCGCGTACTAGAAACAGCATAATACTTATTGCTTTGTCAAGAAGTGTGTGTGTCTTTCCCATGCGAAAGTTTCACCGGTCAGCAATAATTGCCGTGTCCAATTAAGGTTACTCATAGCTGTATAATACTAGGGAAAATGATTGAGGATTTAATATCAGATTTTCACATGTTGATGTTTCGGCTTTCGCCTACTAGAAACAACATAATACTAGTCTGCTAATAAATCTCGCTCAAATTGCCTTTTCACATACAGAAGTTTCACCTCTTCTTGGTCACTGTACAGATGATGCTGTCTGTTCTTTATTTGGTTCTGCTTATTATAAGGAGGGGCATCACTCCTTCCTCCTTGGTTTGCATGCATTAAGCCTGCTTTGTGAAAAGCGTATCTTTCTAGCTTTTCTTCGCCTTACTCGAGTAGGACGATACAATCCAGACATTAGTCAGTCTTGGTGTAAAGTCACTGAGTATTATTCGGTTCTGCTTTATTCAGCAATATGCTGTATAATTGTTGTAATTTGCGAACATATTTGTTCTCAGTTCCGAACTACTAGCGACGACAGATTACCAGCGGTCATGAGCCATCAAGGTAGTTCTTTGGTGCATCAAGTAGAGAGGTGCCATCAAACAACACTTCCCTAATAATGCTACACACATAGAATTTGCTACAGTGCAGCTTTTTACTTTGCAAAATTTGCGCACAAATTTTGCATAGAATAAATGTTTTATCAAGATTTTTAGATCCCCTCCCTTGAGAGAACGTTACTCCTTTAAGTGAACACCCCGCGGCGTCCTGTTGTTATTGCTTATAACCATTTCGCAAGCCGGAGGCATAATGCACTACGCAAGCCGCTACTTTGGCACAGAGGCACCTAGTTTTACACCCGGGACTTCAGGTGGCCCAGTTTTACACCCAGTACAGCGGTGCCAGTTGGTAACCCGGTAGATCCTCGGAGACCAGACATGATCATAGATCAAACCCGATGTATGCTACTCCTGAACGTATAGTATCTCCACTGTGCAATGAAATTATCGTTCGTTTCGGGCCTTCCTATACGTTCAGCAGACAATCGCTAGGAATTCACCTCGTGACCCGTGGTGACCACACTGGATTTCAAGTTTATTGATTTGGACAGACCTGTCATTTATTTTGCTTTTCAGCTTCAGTTCTGCTCGATCTAGCTTGCCTAAGGCTTGATCTCGCTTTGCTCACCCCTGTAGGAGCCTCTACTAGTACCACTCGGAGTAATGGGGAATCCACCAGACCTAATCGATGAATGCCATCAAACAACAAACATCATACCCGGCTTCATCAGGCATATTTTATTACTTCCGAGAGGTACTTTAGTATCAGATCTTTCTCCATGCCTCTTATGAGGACCCGTCAGACCTTTCGGTTTATCGTTTAGCTTCAGTCCTGCTCGATCTAGCTTTCCCAAGGCTCGATCTAGCTCTATTCGCCCCACTAGAGGGCTCTCTAAGACCCCTCGGTCTTAGTGTTAGCTCCGGTACTGCTCGGTCGTGCTTGCTGAAGGCCCGACCCAGCTTTAGTTAGATTCTCGTACTTTCTCTTGGCCTCTCTAGGAGGACCAGACAGACCTCTCGGTCTATCGTTTAGCTTCAGTCCTGCTCGATCTAGCTTGCCCAAGGCTTGATCAAGCTCTATTCGCCCCGCTAGAGGGCTCTCTAAGACCCCTCGGTCTTAGTGTTATCTTCTGTAATGCCTAACCAAGCTTACTACAGGCCTTGGTCAGGTCTTTATCGGTCACCGATTAGTAACAGACCAATCATAGGGCCTTCCACCCTATCCGGGTTGAGGTCTTTAGTCCAGCCATATTTTGACAAGACACCTCTCCCTAATAATGCCCCACACATAGAATTACTGTCCATGCAGTATTTAACTTGTGTTTTTTTCTAAAATTTGATTTTCACTTTTTGGAGGTTCATTTGCTCCTCTGACACTCTTTCAGCTTCAATCTTACTCGATCTAGCTTTCCCAAGGCTCGATCTAGCTCTATTCGCCCCACTAGAGGGCTCTCTAAGACACTTCGGTCTTAGTGTTAGCTCCGGTCTTGCTCAATCGTGCTTGCTGAAGGCGCGATCAAGCTTTAGTTAGCTTCTCGTACTTCCTCTTGGCCTCTCTAGGAGGACCAGACAGACCTCTCGGTCTATCGTTTAGCTTCATTCCTGCTCGATCTAGCTTTCCCAAGGCTCGATCTAGCTCTATTCGCCCTGCTAGAGGGCTCTCTAAGACCCCTCGGTCTTAGTGTTAGCTCCGGTACAGCTCGGTCGTGCTTGCTGAAGGCCCGATCAAGCTTTAGTTAGATTCTCGTACTTTCTCTTGGCCTCTCTAGGAGGACCAGACAGACCTCTCGGTCTATCGTTTAGCTTCAGTCCTGCTTGATCTAGCTTTCCCAAGGCTCGATCTAGCTCTATTCGCCCTGCTAGAGGGCTCTCTAAGACCCCTCGGTCTTAGTGTTAGCTCCGGTACAGCTCGGTCGTGCTTGCTGAAGGCCCGATCAAGCTTTAGTTAGCTTCTCGTACTTTCTCTTGGCCTCTCTAGGAGGACCAGACAGACCTCTCGGTCTATCGTTTAGCTTCAGTCCTGCTCGATCTAGCTTTCCCAAGGCTCGATCTAGATCTATTCGCCCTGCTAGAGGGCTCTCTAAGACCCCTCGGTCTTAGTGTTAGCTCCGGTACAGCTCGGTCGTGCTTGCTGAAGGCCTGATCAAGCTTTAGTTAGCTTCTCGTACTTTCTCTTGGCCTCTCTAGGAGGACCAGACAGACCTTTCGGTCTCTTGCTTAGCTTCAGTCCTGCTCGATCTAGCTTTCCCAAGGCTCGATCTAGCTCTATTCGCCCCGCTAGAGGGCTCTCTAAGACCCCTCGGTCTTAGTGTTAACTCCTGTAATGCCTAACCAAGCTTACTACAGGCCTTGTTCAGGTCTTTATCGGTCACCGATTAGTAACAGACCGATCATGGGGCCTTCCACCCTATCCGGGTTGAGGTCTTTAGTCCAGCCATATTTTGACAAGACACCTCCCCCTAATAATGCCCCACACATAGAAATACTGTCCATGCAGTATTTAACTTGTGTTTTTTCTAAAATTTGATTTTCACTTTTTGGAGGTTCATTTGCTCCTCTGACACTCTTTCAGCTTCAATCTTACTCGATCTAGCTTTCCCAAGGCTCGATCTAGCTCTATTCGCCCCACCAGAGGGCTCTCTAAGACACTTCGGTCTTAGTGTTAGCTCCGGTCTTGCTCAATCGTGCTTGCTGAAGGCGCGATCAAGCTTTAGTTAGCTTCTCGTACTTTCTCTTGGCCTCTCTAGGAGGACCAGACAGACCTCTCGGTCTATCGTTTAGCTTCAGTCCTGCTCGATCTAGCTTTCCCAAGGCTCGATCTAGCTCTATTCGCCCCGCTAGAGGGCTCTCTAAGACCCCTCGGTCTTAGTGTTAGCTCCGGTACAGCTCGGTCGTGCTTGCTGAAGGCCCCGATCAAGCTTTAGTTGGCTTCTCGTACTTTCTCTTGGCCTCTCTAGGAGGACCAGACAGACCTCTCGGTCTATCCTTTAGCTTCAGTCCTGCTCGATCTAGCTTTCCCAAGGCTCGATCTAGCTCTATTCGCCCCGCTAGAGGGCTCTCTAAGACCCCTCGGTCTTAGTGTTATCTCCTGTAATGCCTAACCAAGCTTACTACAGGCCTTGGTCAGGTCTTTATCGGTCACCGATTAGTAACAGACCGATCATAGGGCCTTCCACCCTATCTGGGTTGAGGTCTTTAGTCCAGCCATATTTTGACAAGACACCTCCCCCTAATAATGCCCCACACATAGAATTACTGTTTATGCAGCTTTTCACTTGTGAAATTTTTAATTTTCGCAATTATTATAGAATAAGTGTTTGCGCAGCTTTTCATAGGTCGAGCTCTAGCTAGCTAGCTCAAGCTAGCTAGCTAGCTCAAGCTCAAGCTATCTAGCTCAAGCTCAAGCCAGCTAGCTCAAGCTCAAGCTAGCTAGCTAGCTCAAGCTCAAGCTAGCTAGCTAGCTCAAGCTCAAGCTAGCTAGCTCAAGCTCAAGCTAGCTAGCTCAAGCTCAAGCTAGCTAGCTAGCTCAAGCTCAAGCTCAAGCTAGCTAGCTCAAGCTCAAGCTCAAGCTAGCTAGCTAGCTCAAGCTCAAGCTAGCTAGCTAGCTCAAGCTCAAGCTAGCTAGCTAGCTCAAGCTCAAGCTAGCTAGCTCAAGCTCAAGCTCAAGCTCAAGCTAGCTAGCTAGCTCAAGCTAGCTAGCTAGCTCAAGCTCAAGCTAGCTAGCTAGCTCAAGTTCAAGCTAGCTAGCTAGCTCAAGCTCAAGCTAGCTAGCTAGCTCAAGCTCAAGCTAGCTAGCTCAAGCTCAAGCTAGCTAGCTCAAGCTCAAGCTAGCTAGCTAGCTCAAGCTCAAGCTCAAGCTAGCTAGCTCAAGCTCAAGCTCAAGCTAGCTAGCTAGCTCAAGCTCAAGCTAGCTAGCTAGCTAGCTCAAGCTCAAGCTCAAGCTAGCTAGCTAGCTCAAGTTCAAGCTAGCTAGCTAGCTCAAGCTCAAGCTAGCTAGCTCAAGCTCAAGCTAGCTAGCTCAAGCTCAAGCCAGCTAGCTCAAGCTCAAGCTCAAGCTAGCTAGCTAGCTCAAGCTCAAGCTAGCTAGCTAGCTCAAGCTCAAGCTAGCTAGCTCAAGCTCAAGCTAGCTAGCTCAAGCTCAAGCTAGCTAGCTAGCTCAAGCTCAAGCTCAAGCTAGCTAGCTCAAGCTCAAGCTCAAGCTAGCTAGCTAGCTCAAGCTCAAGCTAGCTAGCTAGCTCAAGCTCAAGCTCAAGCTAGCTAGCTCAAGCTCAAGCTCAAGCTAGCTAGCTAGCTCAAGCTCAAGCTGGCTAGCTAGCTCAAGCTCAAGCTAGCTAGCTAGCTCAAGCTCAAGCTAGCTAGCTCAAGCTCAAGCTCAAGCTCAAGCTAGCTAGCTAGCTCAAGCTAGCTAGCTAGCTCAAGCTCAAGCTAGCTAGCTAGCTCAAGTTCAAGCTAGCTAGCTAGCTCAAGCTCAAGCTAGCTAGCTAGCTCAAGCTCAAGCTAGCTAGCTCAAGCTCAAGCTAGCTAGCTCAAGCTCAAGCTAGCTAGCTAGCTCAAGCTCAAGCTCAAGCTAGCTAGCTCAAGCTCAAGCTCAAGCTAGCTAGCTAGCTCAAGCTCAAGCTAGCTAGCTAGCTCAAGCTCAAGCTAGCTAGCTAGCTCAAGTTCAAGCTAGCTAGCTAGCTCAAGCTCAAGCTAGCTAGCTCAAGCTCAAGCTAGCTAGCTCAAACTCAAGCTAGCTAGCTAGCTCAAGTTCAAGCTAGCTAGCTAGCTCAAGCTCAAGCTAGCTAGCTAGCTCAAGCTCAAGCTAGCTAGCTCAAGCTCAAGCTAGCTAGCTCAAGCTCCAGCTAGCTAGCTAGCTCAAGCTCAAGCTCAAGCTAGCTAGCTCAAGCTCAAGCTCAAGCTAGCTAGCTAGCTCAAGCTCAAGCTAGCTAGCTAGCTCAAGCTCAAGCTAGCTAGCTAGCTCAAGTTCAAGCTAGCTAGCTAGCTCAAGCTCAAGCTAGCTAGCTCAAGCTCAAGCTAGCTAGCTCAAGCTCAAGCCAGCTAGCTCAAGCTCAAGCTCAAGCTAGCTAGCTAGCTCAAGCACAAGCTTGCTAGCTAGCTCAAGCTCAAGCTAGCTAGCTCAAGCTCAAGCTAGCTAGCTCAAGCTCAAGCTAGCTAGCTCAAGCTCAAGCTCAAGCTAGCTAGCTAGCTCAAGCACAAGCTTGCTAGCTAGCTCAAGCTCAAGCTAGCTAGCTCAAGCTCAAGCTAGCTAGCTCAAGCTCAAGCTAGCTAGCTAGCTCAAGCTCAAGCTCAAGCTAGCTAGCTCAAGCTCAAGCTCAAGCTAGCTAGCTGGCTCAAGCTCAAGCTAGCTAGCTAGCTCAAGCTCAAGCTAGCTAGCTAGCTCAAGCTCAAGCTAGCTAGCTCAAGCTCAAGCTCAAGCTAGCTAGCTAGCTCAAGCTAGCTAGCTAGCTCAAGCTCAAGCTAGCTAGCTAGCTCAAGTTCAAGCTAGCTAGCTAGCTCAAGCTCAAGCTAGCTAGCTAGCTCAAGCTCAAGCTAGCTAGCTCAAGCTCAAGCTAGCTAGCTCAAGCTCAAGCTAGCTAGCTAGCTCAAGCTCAAGCTCAAGCTAGCTAGCTCAAGCTCAAGCTCAAGCTAGCTAGCTAGCTCAAGCTCAAGCTAGCTAGCTAGCTCAAGCTCAAGCTAGCTAGCTAGCTCAAGTTCAAGCTAGCTAGCTAGCTCAAGCTCAAGCTAGCTAGCTCAAGCTCAAGCTAGCTAGCTCAAGCTCAAGCCAGCTAGCTCAAGCTCAAGCTCAAGCTAGCTAGCTAGCTCAAGCACAAGCTAGCTAGCTAGCTCAAGCTCAAGCTAGCTAGCTCAAGCTCAAGCTAGCTAGCTCAAGCTCAAGCTAGCTAGCTAGCTCAAGCTCAAGCTCAAGCTAGCTAGCTCAAGCTCAAGCTCAAGCTAGCTAGCTAGCTCAAGCTCAAGCTAGCTAGCTCAAGCTCAAGCTCAAGCTAGCTAGCTAGCTCAAGCTCAAGCTAGCTAGCTAGCTCAAGCTCAAGCTAGCTAGCTAGCTCAAGCTCAAGCTAGCTAGCTCAAGCTCAAGCTCAAGCTCAAGCTAGCTAGCTAGCTCAAGCTAGCTAGCTAGCTCAAGCTCAAGCTAGCTAGCTAGCTCAAGTTCAAGCTAGCTAGCTAGCTCAAGCTCAAGCTAGCTAGCTAGCTCAAGCTCAAGCTAGCTAGCTCAAGCTCAAGCTAGCTAGCTCAAGCTCAAGCTAGCTAGCTAGCTCAAGCTCAAGCTCAAGCTAGCTAGCTCAAGCTCAAGCTCAAGCTAGCTAGCTAGCTCAAGCTCAAGCTAGCTAGCTAGCTCAAGCTCAAGCTAGCTAGCTAGCTCAAGTTCAAGCTAGCTAGCTAGCTCAAGCTCAAGCTAGCTAGCTCAAGCTCAAGCTAGCTAGCTCAAACTCAAGCTAGCTAGCTAGCTCAAGTTCAAGCTAGCTAGCTAGCTCAAGCTCAAGCTAGCTAGCTAGCTCAAGCTCAAGCTAGCTAGCTCAAGCTCAAGCTAGCTAGCTCAAGCTCAAGCTAGCTAGCTAGCTCAAGCTCAAGCTCAAGCTAGCTAGCTCAAGCTCAAGCTCAAGCTAGCTAGCTAGCTCAAGCTCAAGCTAGCTAGCTAGCTCAAGCTCAAGCTAGCTAGCTAGCTCAAGTTCAAGCTAGCTAGCTAGCTCAAGCTCAAGCTAGCTAGCTCAAGCTCAAGCTAGCTAGCTCAAGCTCAAGCTCAAGCTAGCTAGCTAGCTCAAGCACAAGCTTGCTAGCTAGCTCAAGCTCAAGCTAGCTAGCTCAAGCTCAAGCTAGCTAGCTCAAGCTCAAGCTAGCTAGCTCAAGCTCAAGCTCAAGCTAGCTAGCTAGCTCAAGCACAAGCTTGCTAGCTAGCTCAAGCTCAAGCTAGCTAGCTCAAGCTCAAGCTAGCTAGCTCAAGCTCAAGCTAGCTAGCTAGCTCAAGCTCAAGCTCAAGCTAGCTAGCTCAAGCTCAAGCTCAAGCTAGCTAGCTAGCTCAAGCTCAAGCTAGCTAGCTAGCTCAAGCTCAAGCTAGCTAGCTAGCTCAAGCTCAAGCTAGCTAGCTCAAGCTCAAGCTCAAGCTAGCTAGCTAGCTCAAGCTAGCTAGCTAGCTCAAGCTCAAGCTAGCTAGCTAGCTCAAGTTCAAGCTAGCTAGCTAGCTCAAGCTCAAGCTAGCTAGCTAGCTCAAGCTCAAGCTATCTAGCTCAAGCTCAAGCTAGCTAGCTCAAGCTCAAGCTAGCTAGCTAGCTCAAGCTCAAGCTCAAGCTAGCTAGCTCAAGCTCAAGCTCAAGCTAGCTAGCTCAAGCTCAAGCTAGCTAGCTAGCTCAAGCTCAAGCTAGCTAGCTAGCTAGCTCAAGTTCAAGCTAGCTAGCTAGCTCAAGCTCAAGCTAGCTAGCTCAAGCTCAAGCTAGCTAGCTCAAGCTCAAGCCAGCTAGCTCAAGCTCAAGCTCAAGCTAGCTAGCTAGCTCAAGCTCAAGCTCAAGCTCAAGCTAGCTAGCTAGCTCAAGTTCAAGCTAGCTAGCTAGCTCAAGCTCAAGCTAGCTAGCTCAAGCTCAAGCTAGCTAGCTCAAGCTCAAGCCAGCTAGCTCAAGCTCAAGCTCAAGCTAGCTAGCTAGCTCAAGCTCAAGCTAGCTAGCTCAAGCTCAAGCTAGCTAGCTAGCTAGCTCAAGCTCAAGCTCAAGCTAGCTAGCTCAAGCTCAAGCTCAAGCTAGCTAGCTCAAGCTCAAGCTCAAGCTAGCTAGCTCAAGCTCAAGCTCAAGCTAGCTAGCTCAAGCCCAAGCTCAAGCTAGCTAGCTAGCTCAAGCTCAAGCTAGCTAGCTCAAGCTCAAGCTCAAGCTCAAGCTAGCTAGCTAGCTAGCTCAAGCTCAAGCTCAAGCTAGCTAGCTAGCTCAAGCTCAAGCTAGCTAGCTCAAGCTCAAGCTAGCTAGCTAGCTCAAGTTCAAGCTAGCTAGCTAGCTCAAGCTCAAGCTAGCTAGCTAGCTCAAGCTCAAGCTAGCTAGCTCAAGCTCAAGCTAGCTAGCTCAAGCTCAAGCTAGCTAGCTAGCTCAAGCTCAAGCTCAAGCTAGCTAGCTCAAGCTCAAGCTCAAGCTAGCTAGCTAGCTCAAGCTCAAGCTAGCTAGCTAGCTCAAGCTCAAGCTAGCTAGCTAGCTCAAGTTCAAGCTAGCTAGCTAGCTCAAGCTCAAGCTAGCTAGCTCAAGCTCAAGCTAGCTAGCTCAAACTCAAGCTAGCTAGCTAGCTCAAGTTCAAGCTAGCTAGCTAGCTCAAGCTCAAGCTAGCTAGCTAGCTCAAGCTCAAGCTAGCTAGCTCAAGCTCAAGCTAGCTAGCTCAAGCTCAAGCTAGCTAGCTAGCTCAAGCTCAAGCTCAAGCTAGCTAGCTCAAGCTCAAGCTCAAGCTAGCTAGCTAGCTCAAGCTCAAGCTAGCTAGCTAGCTCAAGCTCAAGCTAGCTAGCTAGCTCAAGTTCAAGCTAGCTAGCTAGGTCAAGCTCAAGCTAGCTAGCTCAAGCTCAAGCTAGCTAGCTCAAGCTCAAGCCAGCTAGCTCAAGCTCAAGCTCAAGCTAGCTAGCTAGCTCAAGCACAAGCTTGCTAGCTAGCTCAAGCTCAAGCTAGCTAGCTCAAGCTCAAGCTAGCTAGCTCAAGCTCAAGCTAGCTAGCTCAAGCTCAAGCTCAAGCTAGCTAGCTAGCTCAAGCACAAGCTTGCTAGCTAGCTCAAGCTCAAGCTAGCTAGCTCAAGCTCAAGCTAGCTAGCTCAAGCTCAAGCTAGCTAGCTAGCTCAAGCTCAAGCTCAAGCTAGCTAGCTCAAGCTCAAGCTCAAGCTAGCTAGCTAGCTCAAGCTCAAGCTAGCTAGCTAGCTCAAGCTCAAGCTAGCTAGCTAGCTCAAGCTCAAGCTAGCTAGCTCAAGCTCAAGCTCAAGCTAGCTAGCTAGCTCAAGCTAGCTAGCTAGCTCAAGCTCAAGCTAGCTAGCTAGCTCAAGTTCAAGCTAGCTAGCTAGCTCAAGCTCAAGCTAGCTAGCTAGCTCAAGCTCAAGCTAGCTAGCTCAAGCTCAAGCTAGCTAGCTCAAGCTCAAGCTAGCTAGCTAGCTCAAGCTCAAGCTCAAGCTAGCTAGCTCAAGCTCAAGCTCAAGCTAGCTAGCTAGCTCAAGCTCAAGCTAGCTAGCTAGCTCAAGCTCAAGCTAGCTAGCTAGCTCAAGTTCAAGCTAGCTAGCTAGCTCAAGCTCAAGCTAGCTAGCTCAAGCTCAAGCTAGCTAGCTCAAGCTCAAGCCAGCTAGCTCAAGCTCAAGCTCAAGCTAGCTAGCTAGCTCAAGCTCAAGCTCAAGCTAGCTAGCTAGCTCAAGTTCAAGCTAGCTAGCTAGCTCAAGCTCAAGCTAGCTAGCTCAAGCTCAAGCTAGCTAGCTCAAGCTCAAGCCAGCTAGCTCAAGCTCAATCTCAAGCTAGCTAGCTAGCTCAAGCTCAAGCTAGCTAGCTCAAGCTCAAGCTAGCTAGCTAGCTAGCTCAAGCTCAAGCTCAAGCTAGCTAGCTCAAGCTCAAGCTCAAGCTAGCTAGCTCAAGCTCAAGCTCAAGCTAGCTAGCTCAAGCTCAAGCTCAAGCTAGCTAGCTCAAGCTCAAGCTCAAGCTAGCTAGCTAGCTCAAGCTCAAGCTAGCTAGCTCAAGCTCAAGCTCAAGCTCAAGCTAGCTAGCTAGCTAGCTCAAGCTCAAGCTCAAGCTAGCTAGCTAGCTCAAGCTCAAGCTAGCTAGCTCAAGCTCAAGCCAGCTAGCTCAAGCTCAAGCTCAAGCTAGCTAGCTAGCTCAAGCTCAAGCTAGCTAGCTCAAGCTCAAGCCAGCTAGCTCAAGCTCAAGCTCAAGCTCAAGCTAGCTAGCTAGCTCAAGCTCAAGCTAGATAGCTAGCTCAAGCTAGCTAGCTAGCTCAAGCTCAAGCTCAAGCTAGCTAGCTAGCTAGCTCAAGCTCAAGCTAGCTAGCTCAAGCTCAAGCCAGCTAGCTCAAGCTCAAGCTCAAGCTAGCTAGCTAGCTCAAGCTCAAGCTAGCTAGCTCAAGCTCAAGCTCAAGCGAGCTAGCTAGCTCAAGCTCAAGCTAGCTAGCTAGCTCAAGCTCAAGCTAGCTAACTCAAGCTAACTCAGCTAGCTCAAGCTAACTCAAGCTAGCTAAAGCTAACTCAAGCTAACTCAAGCTAACTCAAGCTAACTCAAGCTAGCTAAAGCTAACTCAAGCTAACTCAAGCTAACCCGAGCTAACTCAAGCTAGCTCAAGCTAACCCAAGCTAGCTAAAGCTAACTCAAGCTAACTCAAGCTAATTCAAGCTAACTCAAGCTAACTCAAGCTAACTCAAGCTAACTCAAGCTAGCTAAAGCTAACTCAAGCTAACTCAAGCTAACTCAAGCTAACCCGAGCTAACTCAAGCTAACTGAAGGTAGCTAAAGCTAGTTCAAGCTAACTCAAGCTAGCTAAAGCTAAGACAAGCTAACTCAAGCTAACTCAAGCTAACTCAAGCTAACTCAAGCTAACTCAAGCTAGTTCAAGCTAACTCAAGCTAACTCAAGCTAACTCAAGCTAGCTAAAGCTAACTCAAGCTAACTCAAGCTAACTCAAGCTAACCCGAGCTAACTCAAGCTAACTCAAGGTAGCTAAAGCTAGTTCAAGCTAACTCAAGCTAGCTAAAGCTAAGACAAGCTAACTCAAGCTAACTCAAGCTAACTCAAGCTAACTCAAGCTAACTCAAGCTAGTTCAAGCTAACTCAAGCTAGCTAAAGCTAACTCAAGCTAACTCAAGCTAACTCAAGCTAGCTCAAGCTAACTCAAGCTAGTTCAAGCTAACTCAAGCTAGCTAAAGCTAACTCAAGCTAACTCAAGCTAACTCAAGCTAACTCAAGCTAGCTAAAGCTAACTCAAGCTAACTCAAGCTAACCCGAGCTAACTCAAGCTAGCTCAAGCTAACCCAAGCTAGCTAAAGCTAACTCAAGCTAACTCAAGCTAATTCAAGCTAACTCAAGCTAACTCAAGCTAACTCAAGCTAACTCAAGCTAGCTAAAGCTAACTCAAGCTAACTCAAGCTAACTCAAGCTAACCCGAGCTAACTCAAGCTAACTCAAGGTAGCTAAAGCTAGTTCAAGCTAACTCAAGCTAGCTAAAGCTAAGACAAGCTAACTCAAGCTAACTCAAGCTAACTCAAGCTAACTCAAGCTAACTCAAGCTAACTCAAGCTAGCTAAAGCTAACTCAAGCTAACTCAAGCTAACTCAAGCTAACCCGAGCTAACTCAAGCTAACTCAAGGTAGCTAAAGCTAGTTCAAGCTAACTCAAGCTAGCTAAAGCTAAGACAAGCTAACTCAAGCTAACTCAAGCTAACTCAAGCTAACTCAAGCTAACTAAAGCTAGTTCAAGCTAACTCAAGCTAGCTAAAGCTAACTCAAGCTAACTCAAGCTAACTCAAGCTAGCTCAAGCTAACTCAAGCTAGTTCAAGCTAACTCAAGCTAGCTAAAGCTAACTCAAGCTAACTCAAGCTAACTCAAGCTAACTCAAGCTAGCTAAAGCTAACTCAAGCTAACTCAAGCTAACCCGAGCTAACTCAAGCTAGCTCAAGCTAACCCAAGCTAGCTAAAGCTAACTCAAGCTAACTCAAGCTAATTCAAGCTAACTCAAGCTAACTCAAGCTAACTCAAGCTAACTCAAGCTAGCTAAAGCTAACTCAAGCTAACTCAAGCTAACTCAAGCTAACCCGAGCTAACTCAAGCTAACTCAAGGTAGCTAAAGCTAGTTCAAGCTAACTCAAGCTAGCTAAAGCTAAGACAAGCTAACTCAAGCTAACTCAAGCTAACTCAAGCTAACTCAAGCTAACTCAAGCTAACTCAAGCTAGTTCAAGCTAACTCAAGCTAACTCAAGCTAACTCAAGCTAGCTAAAGCTAACTCAAGCTAACTCAAGCTAACTCAAGCTAACCCGAGCTAACTCAAGCTAACTCAAGGTAGCTAAAGCTAGTTCAAGCTAGCTCAAGCTAGCTAAAGCTAAGACAAGCTAACTCAAGCTAACTCAAGCTAACTCAAGCTAACTCAAGCTAGTTCAAGCTAACTCAAGCTAGCTAAAGCTAACTCAAGCTAACTCAAGCTAACTCAAGCTAGCTCAAGCTAACTCAAGCTAGTTCAAGCTAACTCAAGCTAGCTAAAGCTAACTCAAGCTAACTCAAGCTAACTCAAGCTAGCTCAAGCTAACTCAAGCTAACTCAAGCTAACTCAAGCTAACCCGAGCTAACTCAAGCTAACTCAAGGTAGCTAAAGCTAGTTCAAGCTAGCTCAAGCTAGCTAAAGCTAAGACAAGCTAACTCAAGCTAACTCAAGCTAACTCAAGCTAACTCAAGCTAGTTCAAGCTAACTCAAGCTAGCTAAAGCTAACTCAAGCTAACTCAAGCTAACTCAAGCTAGCTCAAGCTAACTCAAGCTAGTTCAAGCTAACTCAAGCTAGCTAAAGCTAACTCAAGCTAACTCAAGCTAACTCAAGCTAGCTCAAGCTAACTCAAGCTAGTTCAAGCTAACTCAAGCTAGCTAAAGCTAACTCAAGCTAACTCAAGCTAACTCAAGCTAACTCAAGCTAGCTAAAGCTAACTCAATCTAACTCAAGCTAACCCGAGCTAACTCAAGCTAGCTCAAGCTAACCCAAGCTAGCTAAAGCTAACTCAAGCTAACTCAAGCTAATTCAAGCTAACTCAAGCTAACTCAAGCTAACTCAAGCTAACTCAAGCTAGCTAAAGCTAACTCAAGCTAACTCAAGCTAACTCAAGCTAACCCGAGCTAACTCAAGCTAACTCAAGGTAGCTAAAGCTAGTTCAAGCTAACTCAAGCTAGCTAAAGCTAAGACAAGCTAACTCAAGCTAACTCAAGCTAACTCAAGCTAACTCAAGCTAACTCAAGCTAGTTCAAGCTAACTCAAGCTAACTCAAGCTAACTCAAGCTAGCTAAAGCTAACTCAAGCTAACTCAAGCTAACTCAAGCTAACCCGAGCTAACTCAAGCTAACTCAAGGTAGCTAAAGCTAGTTCAAGCTAGCTCAAGCTAGCTAAAGCTAAGACAAGCTAACTCAAGCTAACTCAAGCTAACTCAAGCTAGTTCAAGCTAACTCAAGCTAGCTAAAGCTAACTCAAGCTAACTCAAGCTAACTCAAGCTAGCTCAAGCTAACTCAAGCTAGTTCAAGCTAACTCAAGCTAGCTAAAGCTAACTCAAGCTAACTCAAGCTAACTCAAGCTAACTCAAGCTAGCTAAAGCTAACTCAAGCTAACTCAAGCTAACCCGAGCTAACTCAAGCTAGCTCAAGCTAACCCAAGCTAGCTAAAGCTAACTCAAGCTAACTCAAGCTAATTCAAGCTAACTCAAGCTAACTCAAGCTAACTCAAGCTAACTCAAGCTAGCTAAAGCTAACTCAAGCTAACTCAAGCTAACTCAAGCTAACCCGAGCTAACTCAAGCTAACTCAAGGTAGCTAAAGCTAGTTCAAGCTAACTCAAGCTAGCTAAAGCTAAGACAAGCTAACTCAAGCTAACTCAAGCTAACTCAAGCTAACTCAAGCTAACTCAAGCTAACTCAAGCTAGTTCAAGCTAACTCAAGCTAACTCAAGCTAACTCAAGCTAGCTAAAGCTAACTCAAGCTAACTCAAGCTAACTCAAGCTAACCCGAGCTAACTCAAGCTAACTCAAGGTAGCTAAAGCTAGTTCAAGCTAACTCAAGCTAGCTAAAGCTAAGACAAGCTAACTCAAGCTAACTCAAGCTAACTCAAGCTAACTCAAGCTAACTAAAGCTAGTTCAAGCTAACTCAAGCTAGCTAAAGCTAACTCAAGCTAACTCAAGCTAACTCAAGCTAGCTCAAGCTAACTCAAGCTAGTTCAAGCTAACTCAAGCTAGCTAAAGCTAACTCAAGCTAACTCAAGCTAACTCAAGCTAACTCAAGCTAGCTAAAGCTAACTCAAGCTAACTCAAGCTAACCCGAGCTAACTCAAGCTAGCTCAAGCTAACCCAAGCTAGCTAAAGCTAACTCAAGCTAACTCAAGCTAATTCAAGCTAACTCAAGCTAACTCAAGCTAACTCAAGCTAACTCAAGCTAGCTAAAGCTAACTCAAGCTAACTCAAGCTAACTCAAGCTAACCCGAGCTAACTCAAGCTAACTCAAGGTAGCTAAAGCTAGTTCAAGCTAACTCAAGCTAGCTAAAGCTAAGACAAGCTAACTCAAGCTAACTCAAGCTAACTCAAGCTAACTCAAGCTAACTCAAGCTAGTTCAAGCTAACTTAATGAAGTTAACCCAAGCTAACTTGGGTTAATGAAGTCAAACTCAAGCTAACCCGAGCTAACTCAAGCTAACTCAAGCTAATTCAAGCTAACTCAAGCTAACTCAAGCTAATTCAAGCTAACTCAAGCTAATTCAAGCTAACTCAAGCTAGCTCAAGCTAACTCAAGCTAACCCAAGCTAACTTAAGCTAGCTTAAGCTAATTAAAGCTAATTAAAGCTAACTCAAGCTAACCCAAGCTAACTTAAGCTAGCTCTAGCTGGCTGCCACTGTTAGGCCATTTGGGAGCGCTTTTCTCGCACTCTGATTGGCTGCCACTGTTAGGCCATTTGGGAGCGCTTTTCTCGCACTCTGATTGGCTGCCACTGTTAGGCCATTTGGGAGCGCTTTTCTCGCACTCTGATTGGCTGCCACTGTTAGGCCATTTGGGAGCGCTTTTCTCGCACTCTGATTGGCTGCCACTGTTAGGCCATTTGGGAGCGCTTTTCTCGCACTCTGATTGGCTGCCACTGTTAGGCCATTTGGGAGCGCTTTTCTCGCACTCTGATTGGCTGCCACTGTTAGGCCATTTGGGAGCGCTTTTCTCGCACTCTGATTGGCTGCCACTGTTAGGCCATTTGGGAGCGCTTTTCTCGCACTCTGATTGGCTGCCACTGTTAGGCCATTTGGGAGCGCTTTTCTCGCACTCTGATTGGCTGCCACTGTTAGGCCATTTGGGAGCGCTTTTCTCGCACTCTGATTGGCTGCCACTGTTAGGCCATTTGGGAGCGCTTTTCTCGCACTCTGATTGGCTGCCACTGTTAGGCCATTTGGGAGCGCTTTTCTCGCACTCTGATTGGCTGCCACTGTTAGGCCATTTGGGAGCGCTTTTCTCGCACTCTGATTGGCTGCCACTGTTAGGCCATTTGGGAGCGCTTTTCTCGCACTCTGATTGGCTGCCACTGTTAGGCCATTTGGGAGCGCTTTTCTCGCACTCTGATTGGCTGCCACTGTTAGGCCATTTGGGAGCGCTTTTCTCGCACTCTGATTGGCTGCCACTGTTAGGCCATTTGGGAGCGCTTTTCTCGCACTCTGATTGGCTGCCACTGTTAGGCCATTTGGGAGCGCTTTTCTCGCACTCTGATTGGCTGCCACTGTTAGGCCATTTGGGAGCGCTTTTCTCGCACTCTGATTGGCTGCCACTGTTAGGCCATTTGGGAGCGCTTTTCTCGCACTCTGATTGGCTGCCACTGTTAGGCCATTTGGGAGCGCTTTTCTCGCACTCTGATTGGCTGCCACTGTTAGGCCATTTGGGAGCGCTTTTCTCGCACTCTGATTGGCTGCCACTGTTAGGCCATTTGGGAGCGCTTTTCTCGCACTCTGATTGGCTGCCACTGTTAGGCCATTTGGGAGCGCTTTTCTCGCACTCTGATTGGCTGCCAGTGTTAGGCCATTTGGGAGCGCTTTTCTCGCACTCTGATTGGCTGCCAGTGTTAGCTAGTTCAAGCTAACTCAAGCTAGCTAAAGCTAACTCAAGCTAACTCAAGCTAACTCAAGCTAACTCAAGCTAGCTAAAGCTAACTCAAGCTAACTCAAGCTAACCCGAGCTAACTCAAGCTAGCTCAAGCTAACCCAAGCTAGCTAAAGCTAACTCAAGCTAACTCAAGCTAATTCAAGCTAACTCAAGCTAACTCAAGCTAACTCAAGCTAACTCAAGCTAGCTAAAGCTAACTCAAGCTAACTCAAGCTAACTCAAGCTAACCCGAGCTAACTCAAGCTAACTCAAGGTAGCTAAAGCTAGTTCAAGCTAACTCAAGCTAGCTAAAGCTAAGACAAGCTAACTCAAGCTAACTCAAGCTAACTCAAGCTAACTCAAGCTAACTCAAGCTAACTCAAGCTAGTTCAAGCTAACTCAAGCTAACTCAAGCTAACTCAAGCTAGCTAAAGCTAACTCAAGCTAACTCAAGCTAACTCAAGCTAACCCGAGCTAACTCAAGCTAACTCAAGGTAGCTAAAGCTAGTTCAAGCTAGCTCAAGCTAGCTAAAGCTAAGACAAGCTAACTCAAGCTAACTCAAGCTAACTCAAGCTAACTCAAGCTAGTTCAAGCTAACTCAAGCTAGCTAAAGCTAACTCAAGCTAACTCAAGCTAACTCAAGCTAGCTCAAGCTAACTCAAGCTAGTTCAAGCTAACTCAAGCTAGCTAAAGCTAACTCAAGCTAACTCAAGCTAACTCAAGCTAGCTCAAGCTAACTCAAGCTAACTCAAGCTAACTCAAGCTAACCCGAGCTAACTCAAGCTAACTCAAGGTAGCTAAAGCTAGTTCAAGCTAGCTCAAGCTAGCTAAAGCTAAGACAAGCTAACTCAAGCTAACTCAAGCTAACTCAAGCTAACTCAAGCTAGTTCAAGCTAACTCAAGCTAGCTAAAGCTAACTCAAGCTAACTCAAGCTAACTCAAGCTAGCTCAAGCTAACTCAAGCTAGTTCAAGCTAACTCAAGCTAGCTAAAGCTAACTCAAGCTAACTCAAGCTAACTCAAGCTAGCTCAAGCTAACTCAAGCTAGTTCAAGCTAACTCAAGCTAGCTAAAGCTAACTCAAGCTAACTCAAGCTAACTCAAGCTAACTCAAGCTAGCTAAAGCTAACTCAAGCTAACTCAAGCTAACCCGAGCTAACTCAAGCTAGCTCAAGCTAACCCAAGCTAGCTAAAGCTAACTCAAGCTAACTCAAGCTAATTCAAGCTAACTCAAGCTAACTCAAGCTAACTCAAGCTAACTCAAGCTAGCTAAAGCTAACTCAAGCTAACTCAAGCTAACTCAAGCTAACCCGAGCTAACTCAAGCTAACTCAAGGTAGCTAAAGCTAGTTCAAGCTAACTCAAGCTAGCTAAAGCTAAGACAAGCTAACTCAAGCTAACTCAAGCTAACTCAAGCTAACTCAAGCTAACTCAAGCTAGTTCAAGCTAACTCAAGCTAACTCAAGCTAACTCAAGCTAGCTAAAGCTAACTCAAGCTAACTCAAGCTAACTCAAGCTAACCCGAGCTAACTCAAGCTAACTCAAGGTAGCTAAAGCTAGTTCAAGCTAGCTCAAGCTAGCTAAAGCTAAGACAAGCTAACTCAAGCTAACTCAAGCTAACTCAAGCTAGTTCAAGCTAACTCAAGCTAGCTAAAGCTAACTCAAGCTAACTCAAGCTAACTCAAGCTAGCTCAAGCTAACTCAAGCTAGTTCAAGCTAACTCAAGCTAGCTAAAGCTAACTCAAGCTAACTCAAGCTAACTCAAGCTAACTCAAGCTAGCTAAAGCTAACTCAAGCTAACTCAAGCTAACCCGAGCTAACTCAAGCTAGCTCAAGCTAACCCAAGCTAGCTAAAGCTAACTCAAGCTAACTCAAGCTAATTCAAGCTAACTCAAGCTAACTCAAGCTAACTCAAGCTAACTCAAGCTAGCTAAAGCTAACTCAAGCTAACTCAAGCTAACTCAAGCTAACCCGAGCTAACTCAAGCTAACTCAAGGTAGCTAAAGCTAGTTCAAGCTAACTCAAGCTAGCTAAAGCTAAGACAAGCTAACTCAAGCTAACTCAAGCTAACTCAAGCTAACTCAAGCTAACTCAAGCTAACTCAAGCTAGTTCAAGCTAACTCAAGCTAACTCAAGCTAACTCAAGCTAGCTAAAGCTAACTCAAGCTAACTCAAGCTAACTCAAGCTAACCCGAGCTAACTCAAGCTAACTCAAGGTAGCTAAAGCTAGTTCAAGCTAACTCAAGCTAGCTAAAGCTAAGACAAGCTAACTCAAGCTAACTCAAGCTAACTCAAGCTAACTCAAGCTAACTAAAGCTAGTTCAAGCTAACTCAAGCTAGCTAAAGCTAACTCAAGCTAACTCAAGCTAACTCAAGCTAGCTCAAGCTAACTCAAGCTAGTTCAAGCTAACTCAAGCTAGCTAAAGCTAACTCAAGCTAACTCAAGCTAACTCAAGCTAACTCAAGCTAGCTAAAGCTAACTCAAGCTAACTCAAGCTAACCCGAGCTAACTCAAGCTAGCTCAAGCTAACCCAAGCTAGCTAAAGCTAACTCAAGCTAACTCAAGCTAATTCAAGCTAACTCAAGCTAACTCAAGCTAACTCAAGCTAACTCAAGCTAGCTAAAGCTAACTCAAGCTAACTCAAGCTAACTCAAGCTAACCCGAGCTAACTCAAGCTAACTCAAGGTAGCTAAAGCTAGTTCAAGCTAACTCAAGCTAGCTAAAGCTAAGACAAGCTAACTCAAGCTAACTCAAGCTAACTCAAGCTAACTCAAGCTAACTCAAGCTAGTTCAAGCTAACTTAATGAAGTTAACCCAAGCTAACTTGGGTTAATGAAGTCAAACTCAAGCTAACCCGAGCTAACTCAAGCTAACTCAAGCTAATTCAAGCTAACTCAAGCTAACTCAAGCTAATTCAAGCTAACTCAAGCTAATTCAAGCTAACTCAAGCTAGCTCAAGCTAACTCAAGCTAACCCAAGCTAACTTAAGCTAGCTTAAGCTAATTAAAGCTAATTAAAGCTAACTCAAGCTAACCCAAGCTAACTTAAGCTAGCTCTAGCTGGCTGCCACTGTTAGGCCATTTGGGAGCGCTTTTCTCGCACTCTGATTGGCTGCCACTGTTAGGCCATTTGGGAGCGCTTTTCTCGCACTCTGATTGGCTGCCACTGTTAGGCCATTTGGGAGCGCTTTTCTCGCACTCTGATTGGCTGCCACTGTTAGGCCATTTGGGAGCGCTTTTCTCGCACTCTGATTGGCTGCCACTGTTAGGCCATTTGGGAGCGCTTTTCTCGCACTCTGATTGGCTGCCACTGTTAGGCCATTTGGGAGCGCTTTTCTCGCACTCTGATTGGCTGCCACTGTTAGGCCATTTGGGAGCGCTTTTCTCGCACTCTGATTGGCTGCCACTGTTAGGCCATTTGGGAGCGCTTTTCTCGCACTCTGATTGGCTGCCACTGTTAGGCCATTTGGGAGCGCTTTTCTCGCACTCTGATTGGCTGCCACTGTTAGGCCATTTGGGAGCGCTTTTCTCGCACTCTGATTGGCTGCCACTGTTAGGCCATTTGGGAGCGCTTTTCTCGCACTCTGATTGGCTGCCACTGTTAGGCCATTTGGGAGCGCTTTTCTCGCACTCTGATTGGCTGCCACTGTTAGGCCATTTGGGAGCGCTTTTCTCGCACTCTGATTGGCTGCCACTGTTAGGCCATTTGGGAGCGCTTTTCTCGCACTCTGATTGGCTGCCACTGTTAGGCCATTTGGGAGCGCTTTTCTCGCACTCTGATTGGCTGCCACTGTTAGGCCATTTGGGAGCGCTTTTCTCGCACTCTGATTGGCTGCCACTGTTAGGCCATTTGGGAGCGCTTTTCTCGCACTCTGATTGGCTGCCACTGTTAGGCCATTTGGGAGCGCTTTTCTCGCACTCTGATTGGCTGCCACTGTTAGGCCATTTGGGAGCGCTTTTCTCGCACTCTGATTGGCTGCCACTGTTAGGCCATTTGGGAGCGCTTTTCTCGCAC
>NW_027449339.1:0-2500 GCF_964194025.1 Convolutriloba macropyga | reverse complement strand
TTCTACAGTCAGACTGGCTACTAGTAACAGCACAGTACTAATCACATATCGTTCTACAGTTTGCAGACAACTTTCACATGTTGATGTTTCAGCTTTCGCCTACTAGAAACAACATAATACTCGCTGTATACATTTGTAGTTCTCTATGTAACTTTCATGTGAAGAAGTTTCGCCAGTCTTTTTGACTGTCTCAAATCTGAGTCATGCTTAGGCTACTAGTTGCTTCATAGTACTTATCGCCTCGAGATCATTGAACAAAACTTGATTTTCACATGTTGCTGTTTCAGCTTCCGCTTACTAGAAACAACATAATACTAGTCTCATTAAGTTCCGTCTCTTTGCAATTTTCTTATGAAGAAAATTCGCCATCACAATGACTCCAGCAGTTCTTGATCAAGGAATGCAATCATTGATCAGAATGCTATTATTTGAATCGGTTCTGCTTTAAGTGTTCCAATTTTATTGGAAGCACCAACAATAGAACATCAATGTGTTCAATCGAGAGTTATATAACCCTGAATCGGACGCAGTCAACAGCCGAAGCCGAGACCGCCTTTTGCGTTAGAGAGGTCGGTAAACAAATCTTGCGATTCATACCGAATTAACACATATAGCTGTGCTCCTCTTCGTAAAGCGAGCCAAGTGATCCCCTGTTGAAGGATGTATTTGGACCAATCTAGTAGCATTTGGTTTCCAACAAGCTCTCCCAAGTTAGCTTACTTATTGGGCTTTTCAACCAATTCGGTTGGCTACAAGCATCATCAAAGTACTAGCCACAGTTTGATCGCAAAATTCTACGACTTTCACATGTTGATGTTTCGGCTTGCGCTTAGCCTACTATAAGCAACATAATACTAGTCATATCATAGAGCGTGATCAGCTTGTGACGTTCTCATGATGAAGTTTCACCAACAGTGTCTCACTTCGAGCTTAAATCCAGCTACTAGTAACTACACAGTACTGACTGCAACGATAACTTTTATCTATACCTTTCACATGCTGCGCTTTCGGCCAGGGCCTACTAACGTCAACATAATACTCGATATAAACTTTTGTTCATGATGCAGCTTCCCCATGCAGAAGTTTCGCCTTCAAATGCTCTCTTGGCCATATGACGTAAGAAAAGGTTACTAGTAACATCACAGTACTAGCCACAGTTTGATTGCAAAATTCTACGACTTTCACATGTTGATGTTTCGGCTTGCGCTTAGCCTACTAGAAGCAACATAATACTAGTCATATCATAGAGCGTGATCAGCTTGTGACGTTCTCATGATGAAGTTTCACCAACAGTGTCTCATTTCGAGCTTAAATCCAGCTACTAGTAACTACACAGTACTGACTGCAACGCTAACTTTTATCTATACCTTTCACATGCTGCGCTTTCGGCCAGGGCCTACTAACGTCAACATAATACTCGATATAAACTTTTGTTCATGATGCAGCTTCCCCATGCAGAAGTTTCGCCTTCAAATGCTCTCTTGGCCATATGACGTAACACAAGGTTACTAGTAACATCACAGTACTAGCCACAATTTGATCGCAAAATTCTACGACTTTCACATGTTGATGTTTCGGCTTGCGCTTAGCCTACTAGAAGCAACATAATACTAGTCATATCATGGAGCGTGATCAGCTTGTGACGTTCTCATGATGAAGTTTCACCAACAGTGTCTCATTTCGAGCTTAAATCCAGCTACTAGTAACTACACAGTACTGACTGCAACGATAACTTTTATCTATACCTTTCACATGCTGCGCTTTCGGCCAGGGCCTACTAATGTCAACATAATACTCGATATAAACTTTTGTTCATGATGCAGCTTCCCCATGCAGAAGTTTCGCCTTCAAATGCTCTCTTGGCCATATGACGTAACACAAGGTTACTAGTAACATCACAGTACTAGCCACAATTTGATCGCAAAATTCTACGACTTTCACATGTTGATGTTTCGGCTTGCGCTTAGCCTACTAGAAGCAACATAATACTAGTCATATCATAGAGCTTGATCAGCTTGTGACATTCTCATGATGAAGTTTCACCAACAGTGTCTCATTTTGAGCTTAAATCCAGCTACTAGTAACTACACAGTACTGACTGCAACAATAACTTTTATCTATACCTTTCACATGCTGCGTTTTCGGCCAAGGCCTACTAACGTCAACATAATACTCGATATAAAATTTTGATCATGATGCAGCTTTCCCATGCAGAAGTTTCGCCTTCAAATGCTCTCTTGGCCATATGACGGAACACCAGGTTACTAGTAACATCACAGTACTAGCCACAGTTTGATTGCAAAATTCTACGACTTTCACATGTTGATGTTTCGGCTTGCGCTTAGCCTACTAGAAGCAACATAATACTAGTCATATCATAGAGCGTGATCAGCTTGTGACGTTCTCATGATGAAGTTTCACCAATAGTGTTTCATTCGAATTGGTTCTGCTTTAAGCTCTCCAATTGTTTTGGATGAACCAGTTTTGCCCTTCGAAGCCA
>NW_027449338.1:12500-18111 GCF_964194025.1 Convolutriloba macropyga | reverse complement strand
AGCGAGTGACAGAGCGTTGCGCTGTTCAGTGGGAAAGAGTTGAGCTACTCGGGGCGCCCACTGAACTTGCTCCGAGCCAAAGGCTCGAAAAAACACAGCTTAGCCTCAGATCCTTTACATAGAAGGCTAGCTAAAATAAACTTACCTTGGACGAGGGTAAAGTTTAGTCAGTTCTTAGGGGAGAGTAATCCACAGCTTCTCGCCCTCTGAACATTCTCCCAGATATGTAGGTCTGGGAGAGTCTCCTCCTGTTCTTCGGAATCTGGAGGTAGACAAAGACAGTACGATACGATCTTGCATCGGGATGACTAACCGATAATGATCATAATCTGACAATTTTTCCGGCTTGAGGCACCGGAGTCAGATTAAAGACACATACTGAACTAAAGGCGTATGTGCAAAGCTTGTCGGAGTGTAGAGAGTCAAGCTGAGTTGACTCGTCACGTGGTGATGACAACAGCCATGTGCAAAACACTCACAACTTTATCGTCTATGTGGAAAAGGTTGCTAACAGCGCTCTCTATGAGAGGCCCTCGCATATAACTATACGAGGAAAAGGCGATAGAGTTGTTTGAATGTGGGGCAGGTTCATCGACAAGCTAAGTTGATCACATTCTTGTTGTGGCATCCTACTAGAATTGGTCACGGTCTGCACCAACTCTCCCCAAGTTGGCCAGACTTAAAACTAGAAATAAGGTTTGCAGCTATGTGAACCTAGAAACTGTAAAGGAGTTGAAAGAACTTAAAGGAATTGAAAGAGGCCTTGAGGTATATCCTCTTGGTAAAGACCCACAAAAGCTCACAAAAGTGGCTTCGAAGGGCAAAACTGGTTCATCCAAAACAATTGGAGAGCTTAAAGCAGAACCAATTCGAATGAAACACTATTGGTGAAACTTCATCATGAGAACGTCACAAGCTGATCACGCTCTATGATATGACTAGTATTATGTTGCTTCTAGTAGGCTAAGCGCAAGCCGAAACATCAACATGTGAAAGTCGTAGAATTTTGCAATCAAACTGTGGCTAGTACTGTGATGTTACTAGTAACCTGGTGTTCCGTCATATGGCCAAGAGAGCATTTGAAGGCGAAACTTCTGCATGGGAAAGCTGCATCATGATCAAAATTTTATATCGAGTATTATGTTGACGTTAGTAGGCCTTGGCCGAAAACGCAGCATGTGAAAGGTATAGATAAAAGTTATTGTTGCAGTCAGTACTGTGTAGTTACTAGTAGCTGGATTTAAGCTCAAAATGAGACACTGTTGGTGAAACTTCATCATGAGAATGTCACAAGCTGATCAAGCTCTATGATATGACTAGTATTATGTTGCTTCTAGTAGGCTAAGCGCAAGCCGAAACATCAACATGTGAAAGTCGTAGAATTTTGCGATCAAATTGTGGCTAGTACTGTGATGTTACTAGTAACCTTGTGTTACGTCATATGGCCAAGAGAGCATTTGAAGGCGAAACTTCTGCATGGGGAAGCTGCATCATGAACAAAAGTTTATATCGAGTATTATGTTGACATTAGTAGGCCCTGGCCGAAAGCGCAGCATGTGAAAGGTATAGATAAAAGTTATCGTTGCAGTCAGTACTGTGTAGTTACTAGTAGCTGGATTTAAGCTCGAAATGAGACACTGTTGGTGAAACTTCATCATGAGAACGTCACAAGCTGATCACGCTCCATGATATGACTAGTATTATGTTGCTTCTAGTAGGCTAAGCGCAAGCCGAAACATCAACATGTGAAAGTCGTAGAATTTTGCGATCAAATTGTGGCTAGTACTGTGATGTTACTAGTAACCTTGTGTTACGTCATATGGCCAAGAGAGCATTTGAAGGCGAAACTTCTGCATGGGGAAGCTGCATCATGAACAAAAGTTTATATCGAGTATTATGTTGACGTTAGTAGGCCCTGGCCGAAAGCGCAGCATGTGAAAGGTATAGATAAAAGTTAGCGTTGCAGTCAGTACTGTGTAGTTACTAGTAGCTGGATTTAAGCTCGAAATGAGACACTGTTGGTGAAACTTCATCATGAGAACGTCACAAGCTGATCACGCTCTATGATATGACTAGTATTATGTTGCTTCTAGTAGGCTAAGCGCAAGCCGAAACATCAACATGTGAAAGTCGTAGAATTTTGCAATCAAACTGTGGCTAGTACTGTGATGTTACTAGTAACCTTTTCTTACGTCATATGGCCAAGAGAGCATTTGAAGGCGAAACTTCTGCATGGGGAAGCTGCATCATGAACAAAAGTTTATATCGAGTATTATGTTGACGTTAGTAGGCCCTGGCCGAAAGCGCAGCATGTGAAAGGTATAGATAAAAGTTATCGTTGCAGTCAGTACTGTGTAGTTACTAGTAGCTGGATTTAAGCTCGAAGTGAGACACTGTTGGTGAAACTTCATCATGAGAACGTCACAAGCTGATCACGCTCTATGATATGACTAGTATTATGTTGCTTATAGTAGGCTAAGCGCAAGCCGAAACATCAACATGTGAAAGTCGTAGAATTTTGCGATCAAATTGTGGCTAGTACTGTGATGTTACTAGTAACCTTGTGTTACGTCATATGGCCAAGAGAGCATTTGAAGGCGAAACTTCTGCATGGGGAAGCTGCATCATGAACAAAAGTTTATATCGAGTATTATGTTGACGTTAGTAGGCCCTGGCCGAAAGCGCAGCATGTGAAAGGTATAGATAAAAGTTAGCGTTGCAGTCAGTACTGTGTAGTTACTAGTAGCTGGATTTAAGCTCGAAATGAGACACTGTTGGTGAAACTTCATCATGAGAACGTCACAAGCTGATCACGCTCTATGATATGACTAGTATTATGTTGCTTCTAGTAGGCTAAGCGCAAGCCGAAACATCAACATGTGAAAGTCGTAGAATTTTGCAATCAAACTGTGGCTAGTACTGTGATGTTACTAGTAACCTTTTCTTACGTCATATGGCCAAGAGAGCATTTGAAGGCGAAACTTCTGCATGGGGAAGCTGCATCATGAACAAAAGTTTATATCGAGTATTATGTTGACGTTAGTAGGCCCTGGCCGAAAGCGCAGCATGTGAAAGGTATAGATAAAAGTTATCGTTGCAGTCAGTACTGTGTAGTTACTAGTAGCTGGATTTAAGCTCGAAGTGAGACACTGTTGGTGAAACTTCATCATGAGAACGTCACAAGCTGATCACGCTCTATGATATGACTAGTATTATGTTGCTTATAGTAGGCTAAGCGCAAGCCGAAACATCAACATGTGAAAGTCGTAGAATTTTGCGATCAAACTGTGGCTAGTACTTTGATGATGCTTGTAGCCAACCGAATTGGTTGAAAAGCCCAATAAGTAAGCTAACTTGGGAGAGCTTGTTGGAAACCAAATGCTACTAGATTGGTCCAAATACATCCTTCAACAGGGGATCACTTGGCTCGCTTTACGAAGAGGAGCACAGCTATATGTGTTAATTCGGTATGAATCGCAAGATTTGTTTACCGACCTCTCTAACGCAAAAGGCGGTCTCGGCTTCGGCTGTTGACTGCGTCCGATTCAGGGTTATATAACTCTCGATTGAACACATTGATGTTCTATTGTTGGTGCTTCCAATAAAATTGGAACACTTAAAGCAGAACCGATTCAAATAATAGCATTCTGATCAATGATTGCATTCCTTGATCAAGAACTGCTGGAGTCATTGTGATGGCGAATTTTCTTCATAAGAAAATTGCAAAGAGACGGAACTTAATGAGACTAGTATTATGTTGTTTCTAGTAAGCGGAAGCTGAAACAGCAACATGTGAAAATCAAGTTTTGTTCAATGATCTCGAGGCGATAAGTACTATGAAGCAACTAGTAGCCTAAGCATGACTCAGATTTGAGACAGTCAAAAAGACTGGCGAAACTTCTTCACATGAAAGTTACATAGAGAACTACAAATGTATACAGCGAGTATTATGTTGTTTCTAGTAGGCGAAAGCTGAAACATCAACATGTGAAAGTTGTCTGCAAACTGTAGAACGATATGTGATTAGTACTGTGCTGTTACTAGTAGCCAGTCTGACTGTAGAAGCCAAGACAAAGGGAAACTAATGCATCTGAAAAGGACAAGTTATGGAAAGGTATGCACGATAAGTATTATGTTGTTTCTAGTAAGCGGCAGCTGAAACATCAACATGTGAACGTCGTTGTGTACAGTAACCTAGAACTATATAGTCCTTAGTAACGTGCATTTACTAGTACCTGTAATTGGTATTCAGACTCAGGCAGTTTGGAATAGTTTGGCAAAGATGCACCAGAGAAAACTGGGATTTGATACAGAAATTGTTGAATACAAGTATTATGCTGCTTCTAGTAGGTTGAATCCGAAACATCAGCATGTGAAAATTGAAAACATTTCTGGTTCGAATTGTCACAAGTATTTGGTGATCTGAGTAGCCAAACTCACTACAACGCCAATTGAAGGCAAAAATTCTCAACGGGAAAAGCTATTCTCATTGAATGAGCTAACAAGACGAGTATTATGTTGCTTCTAGTAGGCGAAAGCCAAAACATCAACATGTGAAAGTCTTGCTGAACAAATTTAATGTTGTTGAGCTCAGTACCGTGTGAATTAGTAGCCATAATTGGCGAGCGAAAATTGAACTGGCGAAACTTCGTCTTTGGAAAATTGCAGATGCCGAGCACTTATTTTGCAACGAGTATTATGTTGACTGTAGTAAGCGAAAGCCGAAACAGCAACATGTGAAAGCTGTTGAAATTTGTGGTCATTTTGCAATAAGTACAAGGAGTGTAACTAGTAGCCAGGTCAAAATTTGGGATAAGAATGAGCAAAAATTCTGCATGAGAACAGTTGAAATTATGAAACTAAATTACAAAGACTAGTATTATGTTGTTTCGAGTACGCGAAAGCGGAAACATCAACATGTGAACGTTTGTAACGAAGTTTCGTTAATTTTCAGCCTAGTACTGAGCAAGAACGAGTAGCCTCATCTCCAATCCCACGCAAAATGTAGTGAAATATGTGAGTGAACCTTATTCACGGTGAGGGTTTCCCGAGGTCTGTATTGCAGCGAGTATTATGTTGCTTCTAGTAAGCGAAAGCTGAAACAACAACATTTGAAAGTTGGAATTAATGACTGAATGGAAACTTCGACCTGTGTTTGATAGTAGTAGCGAACAAAACTGCTGAATCGGTTTCTGTCTCATATTGGTCAGTGAACCAATTAAGAGACAATCAACTACATAACCTGAATTGGGCGAGAGAACCCCCTTAACTTAAGCATATCAGTAAGGGGAGGAAAAGAAATCAACTGAGAATCCCTTAGTAATGGCGAATGAACAGGGAAAAGCTCATCGGGAAGAGAAATGGCAACATTTCTCGGTGTCCGGTATGGTTTGATGCTAGACTGGTGAATTTGTCCTGATGTCTACTGGAAAGTAGCATCAAAGAAGGTGAAAATCCTGTAAAGGTCATTTTCGATACCAGTCATAATGGCTCATTCCTATGAGTAGAGTTGTTTGAAAGTGCAACTCGAAGCTGGAGATATGTCTCTCCAAAAGCTAATTATAAAGCGAGACCGATAGTAAACAAGTACCGTGAGGGAAAGTTGAAAAGC
>NW_027449338.1:0-7500 GCF_964194025.1 Convolutriloba macropyga | reverse complement strand
GCTCCCAAATGGCCTAACAGTGGCAGCCAATCAGAGTGCGAGAAAAGCGCTCCCAAATGGCCTAACAGTGGCAGCCAATCAGAGTGCGAGAAAAGCGCTCCCAAATGGCCTAACAGTGGCAGCCAATCAGAGTGCGAGAAAAGCGCTCCCAAATGGCCTAACAGTGGCAGCCAATCAGAGTGCGAGAAAAGCGCTCCCAAATGGCCTAACAGTGGCAGCCAATCAGAGTGCGAGAAAAGCGCTCCCAAATGGCCTAACAGTGGCAGCCAATCAGAGTGCGAGAAAAGCGCTCCCAAATGGCCTAACAGTGGCAGCCAATCAGAGTGCGAGAAAAGCGCTCCCAAATGGCCTAACAGTGGCAGCCAATCAGAGTGCGAGAAAAGCGCTCCCAAATGGCCTAACAGTGGCAGCCAATCAGAGTGCGAGAAAAGCGCTCCCAAATGGCCTAACAGTGGCAGCCAATCAGAGTGCGAGAAAAGCGCTCCCAAATGGCCTAACAGTGGCAGCCAATCAGAGTGCGAGAAAAGCGCTCCCAAATGGCCTAACAGTGGCAGCCAATCAGAGTGCGAGAAAAGCGCTCCCAAATGGCCTAACAGTGGCAGCCAATCAGAGTGCGAGAAAAGCGCTCCCAAATGGCCTAACAGTGGCAGCCAGCTAGAGCTAGCTTAAGTTAGCTTGGGTTAGCTTGAGTTAGCTTTAATTAGCTTTAATTAGCTTAAGCTAGCTTAAGTTAGCTTGGGTTAGCTTGAGTTAGCTTGAGCTAGCTTGAGTTAGCTTGAATTAGCTTGAGTTAGCTTGAATTAGCTTGAGTTAGCTTGAGTTAGCTTGAATTAGCTTGAGTTAGCTTGAGTTAGCTCGGGTTAGCTTGAGTTTGACTTCATTAACCCAAGTTAGCTTGGGTTAACTTCATTAAGTTAGCTTGAACTAGCTTGAGTTAGCTTGAGTTAGCTTGAGTTAGCTTGAGTTAGCTTGAGTTAGCTTGTCTTAGCTTTAGCTAGCTTGAGTTAGCTTGAACTAGCTTTAGCTACCTTGAGTTAGCTTGAGTTAGCTCGGGTTAGCTTGAGTTAGCTTGAGTTAGCTTGAGTTAGCTTTAGCTAGCTTGAGTTAGCTTGAGTTAGCTTGAGTTAGCTTGAGTTAGCTTGAATTAGCTTGAGTTAGCTTGAGTTAGCTTTAGCTAGCTTGGGTTAGCTTGAGCTAGCTTGAGTTAGCTCGGGTTAGCTTGAGTTAGCTTGAGTTAGCTTTAGCTAGCTTGAGTTAGCTTGAGTTAGCTTGAGTTAGCTTGAGTTAGCTTTAGCTAGCTTGAGTTAGCTTGAACTAGCTTGAGTTAGCTTGAGCTAGCTTGAGTTAGCTTGAGTTAGCTTGAGTTAGCTTTAGCTAGCTTGAGTTAGCTTGAACTAGCTTGAGTTAGCTTGAGCTAGCTTGAGTTAGCTTGAGTTAGCTTGAGTTAGCTTTAGCTAGCTTGAGTTAGCTTGAACTAGCTTGAGTTAGCTTGAGTTAGCTTGAGTTAGCTTGAGTTAGCTTGTCTTAGCTTTAGCTAGCTTGAGCTAGCTTGAACTAGCTTTAGCTACCTTGAGTTAGCTTGAGTTAGCTCGGGTTAGCTTGAGTTAGCTTGAGTTAGCTTGAGTTAGCTTGAGCTAGCTTGAGTTAGCTTGAGTTAGCTTGAGTTAGCTTTAGCTAGCTTGAGTTAGCTTGAACTAGCTTGAGTTAGCTTGAGCTAGCTTGAGTTAGCTTGAGTTAGCTTGAGTTAGCTTTAGCTAGCTTGAGTTAGCTTGAACTAGCTTGAGTTAGCTTGAGTTAGCTTGAGTTAGCTTGAGTTAGCTTGTCTTAGCTTTAGCTAGCTTGAGCTAGCTTGAACTAGCTTTAGCTACCTTGAGTTAGCTTGAGTTAGCTCGGGTTAGCTTGAGTTAGCTTGAGTTAGCTTGAGTTAGCTTTAGCTAGCTTGAGTTAGCTTGAGTTAGCTTGAGTTAGCTTGAACTAGCTTGAGTTAGCTTGAGTTAGCTTGAGTTAGCTTGAGTTAGCTTGAGTTAGCTTGAGTTAGCTTGTCTTAGCTTTAGCTAGCTTGAGTTAGCTTGAACTAGCTTTAGCTACCTTGAGTTAGCTTGAGTTAGCTCGGGTTAGCTTGAGTTAGCTTGAGTTAGCTTGAGTTAGCTTTAGCTAGCTTGAGTTAGCTTGAGTTAGCTTGAGTTAGCTTGAGTTAGCTTGAATTAGCTTGAGTTAGCTTGAGTTAGCTTTAGCTAGCTTGGGTTAGCTTGAGCTAGCTTGAGTTAGCTCGGGTTAGCTTGAGTTAGCTTGAGTTAGCTTTAGCTAGCTTGAGTTAGCTTGAGTTAGCTTGAGTTAGCTTGAGTTAGCTTTAGCTAGCTTGAGTTAGCTTGAACTAGCTTGAGTTAGCTTGAGCTAGCTTGAGTTAGCTTGAGTTAGCTTGAGTTAGCTTTAGCTAGCTTGAGTTAGCTTGAACTAGCTTTAGTTAGCTTGAGTTAGCTTGAGTTAGCTTGAGTTAGCTTGAGTTAGCTTGTCTTAGCTTTAGCTAGCTTGAGTTAGCTTGAACTAGCTTTAGCTACCTTGAGTTAGCTTGAGTTAGCTCGGGTTAGCTTGAGTTAGCTTGAGTTAGCTTGAGTTAGCTTTAGCTAGCTTGAGTTAGCTTGAGTTAGCTTGAGTTAGCTTGAGTTAGCTTGAGTTAGCTTGAGTTAGCTTGTCTTAGCTTTAGCTAGCTTGAGTTAGCTTGAACTAGCTTTAGCTACCTTGAGTTAGCTTGAGTTAGCTCGGGTTAGCTTGAGTTAGCTTGAGTTAGCTTGAGTTAGCTTTAGCTAGCTTGAGTTAGCTTGAGTTAGCTTGAGTTAGCTTGAGTTAGCTTGAATTAGCTTGAGTTAGCTTGAGTTAGCTTTAGCTAGCTTGGGTTAGCTTGAGCTAGCTTGAGTTAGCTCGGGTTAGCTTGAGTTAGCTTGAGTTAGCTTTAGCTAGCTTGAGTTAGCTTGAGTTAGCTTGAGTTAGCTTGAGTTAGCTTTAGCTAGCTTGAGTTAGCTTGAACTAGCTTGAGTTAGCTTGAGCTAGCTTGAGTTAGCTTGAGTTAGCTTGAGTTAGCTTTAGCTAGCTTGAGTTAGCTTGAACTAGCTTTAGTTAGCTTGAGTTAGCTTGAGTTAGCTTTAGCTAGCTTGGGTTAGCTTGAGCTAGCTTGAGTTAGCTCGGGTTAGCTTGAGTTAGCTTGAGTTAGCTTTAGCTAGCTTGAGTTAGCTTGAGTTAGCTTGAGTTAGCTTGAGTTAGCTTTAGCTAGCTTGAGTTAGCTTGAACTAGCTTGAGTTAGCTTGAGCTAGCTTGAGTTAGCTTGAGTTAGCTTGAGTTAGCTTTAGCTAGCTTGAGTTAGCTTGAACTAGCTTTAGTTAGCTTGAGTTAGCTTGAGTTAGCTTGAGTTAGCTTGAGTTAGCTTGTCTTAGCTTTAGCTAGCTTGAGTTAGCTTGAACTAGCTTTAGCTACCTTGAGTTAGCTTGAGTTAGCTCGGGTTAGCTTGAGTTAGCTTGAGTTAGCTTGAGTTAGCTTTAGCTAGCTTGAGTTAGCTTGAGTTAGCTTGAGTTAGCTTGAGTTAGCTTGAGTTAGCTTGAGTTAGCTTGTCTTAGCTTTAGCTAGCTTGAGTTAGCTTGAACTAGCTTTAGCTACCTTGAGTTAGCTTGAGTTAGCTCGGGTTAGCTTGAGTTAGCTTGAGTTAGCTTGAGTTAGCTTTAGCTAGCTTGAGTTAGCTTGAGTTAGCTTGAGTTAGCTTGAGTTAGCTTGAATTAGCTTGAGTTAGCTTGAGTTAGCTTTAGCTAGCTTGGGTTAGCTTGAGCTAGCTTGAGTTAGCTCGGGTTAGCTTGAGTTAGCTTGAGTTAGCTTTAGCTAGCTTGAGTTAGCTTGAGTTAGCTTGAGTTAGCTTGAGTTAGCTTTAGCTAGCTTGAGTTAGCTTGAACTAGCTTGAGTTAGCTTGAGCTAGCTTGAGTTAGCTTGAGTTAGCTTGAGTTAGCTTTAGCTAGCTTGAGTTAGCTTGAACTAGCTTGAGTTAGCTTGAGTTAGCTTGAGTTAGCTTGTCTTAGCTTTAGCTAGCTTGAGCTAGCTTGAACTAGCTTTAGCTACCTTGAGTTAGCTTGAGTTAGCTCGGGTTAGCTTGAGTTAGCTTGAGTTAGCTTGAGTTAGCTTTAGCTAGCTTGAGTTAGCTTGAGTTAGCTTGAGTTAGCTTGAACTAGCTTGAGTTAGCTTGAGTTAGCTTGAGTTAGCTTGAGTTAGCTTGAGTTAGCTTGTCTTAGCTTTAGCTAGCTTGAGTTAGCTTGAACTAGCTTTAGCTACCTTGAGTTAGCTTGAGTTAGCTCGGGTTAGCTTGAGTTAGCTTGAGTTAGCTTGAGTTAGCTTTAGCTAGCTTGAGTTAGCTTGAGTTAGCTTGAGTTAGCTTGAGTTAGCTTGAATTAGCTTGAGTTAGCTTGAGTTAGCTTTAGCTAGCTTGGGTTAGCTTGAGCTAGCTTGAGTTAGCTCGGGTTAGCTTGAGTTAGCTTGAGTTAGCTTTAGCTAGCTTGAGTTAGCTTGAGTTAGCTTGAGTTAGCTTGAGTTAGCTTTAGCTAGCTTGAGTTAGCTTGAACTAGCTTGAGTTAGCTTGAGCTAGCTTGAGTTAGCTTGAGTTAGCTTGAGTTAGCTTTAGCTAGCTTGAGTTAGCTTGAACTAGCTTGAGTTAGCTTGAGCTAGCTTGAGTTAGCTTGAGTTAGCTTGAGTTAGCTTTAGCTAGCTTGAGTTAGCTTGAACTAGCTTGAGTTAGCTTGAGTTAGCTTGAGTTAGCTTGAGTTAGCTTGTCTTAGCTTTAGCTAGCTTGAGCTAGCTTGAACTAGCTTTAGCTACCTTGAGTTAGCTTGAGTTAGCTCGGGTTAGCTTGAGTTAGCTTGAGTTAGCTTGAGTTAGCTTGAGCTAGCTTGAGTTAGCTTGAGTTAGCTTGAGTTAGCTTTAGCTAGCTTGAGTTAGCTTGAACTAGCTTGAGTTAGCTTGAGCTAGCTTGAGTTAGCTTGAGTTAGCTTGAGTTAGCTTTAGCTAGCTTGAGTTAGCTTGAACTAGCTTGAGTTAGCTTGAGTTAGCTTGAGTTAGCTTGAGTTAGCTTGTCTTAGCTTTAGCTAGCTTGAGCTAGCTTGAACTAGCTTTAGCTACCTTGAGTTAGCTTGAGTTAGCTCGGGTTAGCTTGAGTTAGCTTGAGTTAGCTTGAGTTAGCTTTAGCTAGCTTGAGTTAGCTTGAGTTAGCTTGAGTTAGCTTGAACTAGCTTGAGTTAGCTTGAGTTAGCTTGAGTTAGCTTGAGTTAGCTTGAGTTAGCTTGAGTTAGCTTGTCTTAGCTTTAGCTAGCTTGAGTTAGCTTGAACTAGCTTTAGCTACCTTGAGTTAGCTTGAGTTAGCTCGGGTTAGCTTGAGTTAGCTTGAGTTAGCTTGAGTTAGCTTTAGCTAGCTTGAGTTAGCTTGAGTTAGCTTGAGTTAGCTTGAGTTAGCTTGAATTAGCTTGAGTTAGCTTGAGTTAGCTTTAGCTAGCTTGGGTTAGCTTGAGCTAGCTTGAGTTAGCTCGGGTTAGCTTGAGTTAGCTTGAGTTAGCTTTAGCTAGCTTGAGTTAGCTTGAGTTAGCTTGAGTTAGCTTGAGTTAGCTTTAGCTAGCTTGAGTTAGCTTGAACTAGCTTGAGTTAGCTTGAGCTAGCTTGAGTTAGCTTGAGTTAGCTTGAGTTAGCTTTAGCTAGCTTGAGTTAGCTTGAACTAGCTTTAGTTAGCTTGAGTTAGCTTGAGTTAGCTTGAGTTAGCTTGAGTTAGCTTGTCTTAGCTTTAGCTAGCTTGAGTTAGCTTGAACTAGCTTTAGCTACCTTGAGTTAGCTTGAGTTAGCTCGGGTTAGCTTGAGTTAGCTTGAGTTAGCTTGAGTTAGCTTTAGCTAGCTTGAGTTAGCTTGAGTTAGCTTGAGTTAGCTTGAGTTAGCTTGAGTTAGCTTGAGTTAGCTTGTCTTAGCTTTAGCTAGCTTGAGTTAGCTTGAACTAGCTTTAGCTACCTTGAGTTAGCTTGAGTTAGCTCGGGTTAGCTTGAGTTAGCTTGAGTTAGCTTGAGTTAGCTTTAGCTAGCTTGAGTTAGCTTGAGTTAGCTTGAGTTAGCTTGAGTTAGCTTGAATTAGCTTGAGTTAGCTTGAGTTAGCTTTAGCTAGCTTGGGTTAGCTTGAGCTAGCTTGAGTTAGCTCGGGTTAGCTTGAGTTAGCTTGAGTTAGCTTTAGCTAGCTTGAGTTAGCTTGAGTTAGCTTGAGTTAGCTTGAGTTAGCTTTAGCTAGCTTGAGTTAGCTTGAACTAGCTTGAGTTAGCTTGAGCTAGCTTGAGTTAGCTTGAGTTAGCTTGAGTTAGCTTTAGCTAGCTTGAGTTAGCTTGAACTAGCTTGAGTTAGCTTGAGTTAGCTTGAGTTAGCTTGAGTTAGCTTGAGTTAGCTTGTCTTAGCTTTAGCTAGCTTGAGTTAGCTTGAACTAGCTTTAGCTACCTTGAGTTAGCTTGAGTTAGCTCGGGTTAGCTTGAGTTAGCTTGAGTTAGCTTGAGTTAGCTTTAGCTAGCTTGAGTTAGCTTGAGTTAGCTTGAGTTAGCTTGAACTAGCTTGAGTTAGCTTGAGTTAGCTTGAGTTAGCTTGAGTTAGCTTGAGTTAGCTTGTCTTAGCTTTAGCTAGCTTGAGTTAGCTTGAACTAGCTTTAGCTACCTTCAGTTAGCTTGAGTTAGCTCGGGTTAGCTTGAGTTAGCTTGAGTTAGCTTGAGTTAGCTTTAGCTAGCTTGAGTTAGCTTGAGTTAGCTTGAGTTAGCTTGAGTTAGCTTGAATTAGCTTGAGTTAGCTTGAGTTAGCTTTAGCTAGCTTGGGTTAGCTTGAGCTAGCTTGAGTTAGCTCGGGTTAGCTTGAGTTAGCTTGAGTTAGCTTTAGCTAGCTTGAGTTAGCTTGAGTTAGCTTGAGTTAGCTTGAGTTAGCTTTAGCTAGCTTGAGTTAGCTTGAGCTAGCTGAGTTAGCTTGAGTTAGCTAGCTTGAGCTTGAGCTAGCTAGCTAGCTTGAGCTTGAGCTAGCTAGCTCGCTTGAGCTTGAGCTTGAGCTAGCTAGCTTGAGCTTGAGCTAGCTAGCTAGCTTGAGCTTGAGCTTGAGCTAGCTGGCTTGAGCTTGAGCTAGCTAGCTTGAGCTTGAGCTAGCTAGCTAGCTAGCTTGAGCTTGAGCTTGAGCTAGCTAGCTAGCTTGAGCTAGCTATCTAGCTTGAGCTTGAGCTAGCTAGCTAGCTTGAGCTTGAGCTTGAGCTTGAGCTAGCTGGCTTGAGCTTGAGCTAGCTAGCTTGAGCTTGAGCTAGCTAGCTAGCTTGAGCTTGAGCTTGAGCTAGCTGGCTTGAGCTTGAGCTAGCTAGCTTGAGCTTGAGCTAGCTAGCTAGCTTGAGCTTGAGCTTGAGCTAGCTAGCTAGCTAGCTTGAGCTTGAGCTTGAGCTTGAGCTAGCTAGCTTGAGCTTGAGCTAGCTAGCTAGCTTGAGCTT
>NW_027449337.1:0-12689 GCF_964194025.1 Convolutriloba macropyga | reverse complement strand
GTTCATCAATGGAGCTTTTAAGTCCATTCCATTCTGATTACAAACCATAAAGGTTCATATCATTATTTCTAGTCACTACCTCCTCGTGCGGAGAGTGGGTAATTTGCGTGCCTGCTGCCTTCCTTGGATGTGGTAGCCGTTTCTAAGGCTCCCTCTCCGGAATCGAACCCTGATTCCCCGTTACCCGTCACAACCATGGTAGTCCGTTACACTACCATCATAGGTTGATAGGTCAGAAATTCGGAAGTTCCGTCCCCAAGCCGAAGCTATCTGGGATCTTTCAGTTACTAGGACTCATCACGGGATGTGTCTGTACTTAGCAAATCACCCGGTGTAGTCTTGTAAAAGTCTCCGACAGTGTCGGACAATCAGCATGCATTAGCTGCAGGGTTACCGCAGTTATTCATTTAGCTTGCAAATCAACTAATAGATAGTAACTGATTTAATGAGCCATTCGCGGTTCCACTTTTTCAAGCTTCGCTTGCACATGCATGGCTTAGTCTTTCAGACAAGCATATGGCAACTGACAGGATCAATCAGTTTAATTGTACTTTGAACAATCTTTCGATTTGTTCGAATTTAGAAAGACATAGCCTTGCGGCCTCGTCAATCTTGCTTTGAGCTTTTTAAATCACGAAGAGTTTCAATGCATGCTTTGGCATGGCTACTAGTTACTACACAGTACTCTACACACTTAGAGTTACCCACGATTACACATTTCACATGCTGATGTTTCGGCTCGCGCGTACTAGAAACAGCATAATACTATGTGTACTGGTAGATAGCGCTCTGTGAGCATTTCCCATGAGCAGGTTTTGCCCTCCAAATCTCTGTTCTACTGTTACCAATACCGGCTAACAACTGTATCATACTAGGGAGAATTGACTCATGATTTAAAAACCAGATGTTCACATGTCGATGTTTCGGCTCTCGCCTACTAGAAACAACATAATACTAGTCTGTTAAAAATCTCAATCACGCCGCCTCTTCAGATACAGAAGTTTTACCTTTTATTGGTTAGAGAACAGCTTTCCAGCTGTCGACATGGTTACTAGTAACAACACCGTACTCAACACAAAAACTTTTCAACTTCACAACTTTCACATGCTGATGTTTCTGCTTTCGCATACTAGAAACAGCATAATACTTATTGTTTTGTCAAGTAATTTGTGTGTCTTTCCCATGTGAAGTTTCACCGGTCAACAATGTTTCCCTGACCAATTACGGCTACTAGTAGCTGTATAATACTAGGGAAAATGATTGAGGATTTAATATCAGATTTTCACATGTTGATGTTTCGGCTTTCGCCTACTAGAAACAACATAATACTAGTCTGCTAAGAAATCTCGCTCAAATTGCCTTTTCACATACAGAAGTTTCACCTTCTATTGGTTAGAGAACAGTTCTCAGCTGTCGACATGGTTACTAGTAACAACATCGTACTCAACACAAAAATTCTTCAACTTCACAACTTTCACATGCTGATGTTTCTGCTTTCGCGTACTAGAAACAGCATAATACTTATTGCTTTGTCAAGAAGTGTGTGTGTCTTTCCCATGCGAAAGTTTCACCGGTCAGCAATAATTGCCGTGTCCAATTAAGGTTACTCATAGCTGTATAATACTAGGGAAAATGATTGAGGATTTAATATCAGATTTTCACATGTTGATGTTTCGGCTTTCGCCTACTAGAAACAACATAATACTAGTCTGCTAATAAATCTCGCTCAAATTGCCTTTTCACATACAGAAGTTTCACCTCTTCTTGGTCACTGTACAGATGATGCTGTCTGTTCTTTATTTGGTTCTGCTTATTATAAGGAGGGGCATCACTCCTTCCTCCTTGGTTTGCATGCATTAAGCCTGCTTTGTGAAAAGCGTATCTTTCTAGCTTTTCTTCGCCTTACTCGAGTAGGACGATACAATCCAGACATTAGTCAGTCTTGGTGTAAAGTCACTGAGTATTATTCGGTTCTGCTTTATTCAGCAATATGCTGTATAATTGTTGTAATTTGCGAACATATTTGTTCTCAGTTCCGAACTACTAGCGACGACAGATTACCAGCGGTCATGAGCCATCAAGGTAGTTCTTTGGTGCATCAAGTAGAGAGGTGCCATCAAACAACACTTCCCTAATAATGCTACACACATAGAATTTGCTACAGTGCAGCTTTTTACTTTGCAAAATTTGCGCACAAATTTTGCATAGAATAAATGTTTTATCAAGATTTTTAGATCCCCTCCCTTGAGAGAACGTTACTCCTTTAAGTGAACACCCCGCGGCGTCCTGTTGTTATTGCTTATAACCATTTCGCAAGCCGGAGGCATAATGCACTACGCAAGCCGCTACTTTGGCACAGAGGCACCTAGTTTTACACCCGGGACTTCAGGTGGCCCAGTTTTACACCCAGTACAGCGGTGCCAGTTGGTAACCCGGTGGATCCTCGGAGACCAGACATGATCATAGATCAAACCCGATGTATGCTACTCCTGAACGTATAGTATCTCCACTGTGCAATGAAATTATCGTTCGTTTCGGGCCTTCCTATACGTTCAGCAGACAATCGCTAGGAATTCACCTCGTGACCCGTGGTGACCACACTGGATTTCAAGTTTATTGATTTGGACAGACCTGTCATTTATTTTGCTTTTCAGCTTCAGTTCTGCTCGATCTAGCTTGCCTAAGGCTTGATCTCGCTTTGCTCACCCCTGTAGGAGCCTCTACTAGTACCACTCGGAGTAATGGGGAATCCACCAGACCTAATCGATGAATGCCATCAAACAACAAACATCATACCCGGCTTCATCAGGCATATTTTATTACTTCCGAGAGGTACTTTAGTATCAGATCTTTCTCCATGCCTCTTATGAGGACCCGTCAGACCTTTCGGTTTATCGTTTAGCTTCAGTCCTGCTCGATCTAGCTTTCCCAAGGCTCGATCTAGCTCTATTCGCCCCACTAGAGGGCTCTCTAAGACCCCTCGGTCTTAGTGTTAGCTCCGGTACTGCTCGGTCGTGCTTGCTGAAGGCCCGACCCAGCTTTAGTTAGATTCTCGTACTTTCTCTTGGCCTCTCTAGGAGGACCAGACAGACCTCTCGGTCTATCGTTTAGCTTCAGTCCTGCTCGATCTAGCTTGCCCAAGGCTTGATCAAGCTCTATTCGCCCCGCTAGAGGGCTCTCTAAGACCCCTCGGTCTTAGTGTTATCTTCTGTAATGCCTAACCAAGCTTACTACAGGCCTTGGTCAGGTCTTTATCGGTCACCGATTAGTAACAGACCAATCATAGGGCCTTCCACCCTATCCGGGTTGAGGTCTTTAGTCCAGCCATATTTTGACAAGACACCTCTCCCTAATAATGCCCCACACATAGAATTACTGTCCATGCAGTATTTAACTTGTGTTTTTTTCTAAAATTTGATTTTCACTTTTTGGAGGTTCATTTGCTCCTCTGACACTCTTTCAGCTTCAATCTTACTCGATCTAGCTTTCCCAAGGCTCGATCTAGCTCTATTCGCCCCACTAGAGGGCTCTCTAAGACACTTCGGTCTTAGTGTTAGCTCCGGTCTTGCTCAATCGTGCTTGCTGAAGGCGCGATCAAGCTTTAGTTAGCTTCTCGTACTTCCTCTTGGCCTCTCTAGGAGGACCAGACAGACCTCTCGGTCTATCGTTTAGCTTCAGTCCTGCTCGATCTAGCTTTCCCAAGGCTCGATCTAGCTCTATTCGCCCTGCTAGAGGGCTCTCTAAGACCCCTCGGTCTTAGTGTTAGCTCCGGTACAGCTCGGTCGTGCTTGCTGAAGGCCCGATCAAGCTTTAGTTAGATTCTCGTACTTTCTCTTGGCCTCTATAGGAGGACCAGACAGACCTCTCGGTCTATCGTTTAGCTTCAGTCCTGCTTGATCTAGCTTTCCCAAGGCTCGATCTAGCTCTATTCGCCCTGCTAGAGGGCTCTCTAAGACCCCTCGGTCTTAGTGTTAGCTCCGGTACAGCTCGGTCGTGCTTGCTGAAGGCCCGATCAAGCTTTAGTTAGCTTCTCGTACTTTCTCTTGGCCTCTCTAGGAGGACCAGACAGACCTCTCGGTCTATCGTTTAGCTTCAGTCCTGCTCGATCTAGCTTTCCCAAGGCTCGATCTAGATCTATTCGCCCTGCTAGAGGGCTCTCTAAGACCCCTCGGTCTTAGTGTTAGCTCCGGTACAGCTCGGTCGTGCTTGCTGAAGGCCTGATCAAGCTTTAGTTAGCTTCTCGTACTTTCTCTTGGCCTCTCTAGGAGGACCAGACAGACCTTTCGGTCTCTTGCTTAGCTTCAGTCCTGCTCGATCTAGCTTTCCCAAGGCTCGATCTAGCTCTATTCGCCCCGCTAGAGGGCTCTCTAAGACCCCTCGGTCTTAGTGTTAACTCCTGTAATGCCTAACCAAGCTTACTACAGGCCTTGGTCAGGTCTTTATCGGTCACCGATTAGTAACAGACCGATCATGGGGCCTTCCACCCTATCCGGGTTGAGGTCTTTAGTCCAGCCATATTTTGACAAGACACCTCCCCCTAATAATGCCCCACACATAGAAATACTGTCCATGCAGTATTTAACTTGTGTTTTTTCTAAAATTTGATTTTCACTTTTTGGAGGTTCATTTGCTCCTCTGACACTCTTTCAGCTTCAATCTTACTCGATCTAGCTTTCCCAAGGCTCGATCTAGCTCTATTCGCCCCACCAGAGGGCTCTCTAAGACACTTCGGTCTTAGTGTTAGCTCCGGTCTTGCTCAATCGTGCTTGCTGAAGGCGCGATCAAGCTTTAGTTAGCTTCTCGTACTTTCTCTTGGCCTCTCTAGGAGGACCAGACAGACCTCTCGGTCTATCGTTTAGCTTCAGTCCTGCTCGATCTAGCTTTCCCAAGGCTCGATCTAGCTCTATTCGCCCCGCTAGAGGGCTCTCTAAGACCCCTCGGTCTTAGTGTTAGCTCCGGTACAGCTCGGTCGTGCTTGCTGAAGGCCCGATCAAGCTTTAGTTGGCTTCTCGTACTTTCTCTTGGCCTCTCTAGGAGGACCAGACAGACCTCTCGGTCTCTTGCTTAGCTTCAGTCCTGCTCGATCTAGCTTGCCCAAGGCTTGATCAAGCTCTATTCGCCCCGCTAGAGGGCTCTCTAAGACCCCTCGGTCTTAGTGTTAGCTCCGGTACAGCTCGGTCGTGCTTGCTGAAGGCCCGATCAAGCTTTAGTTAGCTTCTCGTTTTTTCTCTTGGCCTCTCTAGGAGGACCAGACAGACCTCTCGGTCTATCGTTTAGCTTCAGTCCTGCTCGATCTAGCTTTCCCAAGGCTCGATCTAGCTCTATTCGCCCCGCTAGAGGGCTCTCTAAGACCCCTCGGTCTTAGTGTTAGCTCCGGTACAGCTCGGTCGTGCTTGCTGAAGGCCCGATCAAGCTTTAGTTGGCTTCTCGTACTTTCTCTTGGCCTCTCTAGGAGGACCAGACAGACCTCTCGGTCTATCCTTTAGCTTCAGTCCTGCTCGATCTAGCTTTCCCAAGGCTCGATCTAGCTCTATTCGCCCCGCTAGAGGGCTCTCTAAGACCCCTCGGTCTTAGTGTTATCTCCTGTAATGCCTAACCAAGCTTACTACAGGCCTTGGTCAGGTCTTTATCGGTCACCGATTAGTAACAGACCGATCATAGGGCCTTCCACCCTATCTGGGTTGAGGTCTTTAGTCCAGCCATATTTTGACAAGACACCTCCCCCTAATAATGCCCCACACATAGAATTACTGTTTATGCAGCTTTTCACTTGTGAAATTTTTAATTTTCGCAATTATTATAGAATAAGTGTTTGCGCAGCTTTTCATAGGTCGAGCTCTAGCTAGCTAGCTCAAGCTAGCTAGCTAGCTCAAGCTCAAGCTATCTAGCTCAAGCTCAAGCCAGCTAGCTCAAGCTCAAGCTAGCTAGCTAGCTCAAGCTCAAGCTAGCTAGCTAGCTCAAGCTCAAGCTAGCTAGCTCAAGAGCTAGCTAGCTCAAGCTCAAGCTAGCTAGCAAGCTCAAGCTCAAGCTAGCTAGCTCAAGCTCAAGCTCAAGCTAGCTAGCTAGCTCAAGCTCAAGCTAGCTAGCTAGCTCAAGCTCAAGCTAGCTAGCTAGCTCAAGCTCAAGCTAGCTAGCTCAAGCTCAAGCTCAAGCTCAAGCTAGCTAGCTAGCTCAAGCTAGCTAGCTAGCTCAAGCTCAAGCTAGCTAGCTAGCTCAAGTTCAAGCTAGCTAGCTAGCTCAAGCTCAAGCTAGCTAGCTAGCTCAAGCTCAAGCTAGCTAGCTCAAGCTCAAGCTAGCTAGCTCAAGCTCAAGCTAGCTAGCTAGCTCAAGCTCAAGCTCAAGCTAGCTAGCTCAAGCTCAAGCTCAAGCTAGCTAGCTAGCTCAAGCTCAAGCTAGCTAGCTAGCTAGCTCAAGCTCAAGCTAGCTAGCTAGCTCAAGCTCAAGCTAGCTAGCTAGCTCAAGCTCAAGCTAGCTAGCTCAAGCTCAAGCTAGCTAGCTCAAGCTCAAGCTAGCTAGCTCAAGCTCAAGCTCAAGCTAGCTAGCTAGCTCAAGCACAAGCTAGCTAGCTAGCTCAAGCTCAAGCTAGCTAGCTCAAGCTCAAGCTAGCTAGCTCAAGCTCAAGCTAGTAGCTAGCTAGCTCAAGCTCAAGCTCAAGCTAGCTAGCTCAAGCTCAAGCTCAAGCTAGCTAGCTAGCTCAAGCTCAAGCTAGCTAGCTAGCTCAAGCTCAAGCTCAAGCTAGCTAGCTCAAGCTCAAGCTCAAGCTAGCTAGCTAGCTCAAGCTCAAGCTGGCTAGCTAGCTCAAGCTCAAGCTAGCTAGCTAGCTCAAGCTCAAGCTAGCTAGCTCAAGCTCAAGCTCAAGCTCAAGCTAGCTAGCTAGCTCAAGCTAGCTAGCTAGCTCAAGCTCAAGCTAGCTAGCTAGCTCAAGCTCAAGCTAGCTAGCTAGCTCAAGCTCAAGCTAGCTAGCTAGCTCAGCTCAAGCTAGCTAGCTCAAGCTCAAGCTAGCTAGCTCAAGCTCAAGCTCAAGCTAGCTAGCTCAAGCTCAAGCTCAAGCTAGCTAGCTCAAGCTCAAGCTCAAGCTAGCTAGCTAGCTCAAGCTCAAGCTAGCTAGCTAGCTCAAGCTCAAGCTAGCTAGCTAGCTCAAGCTCAAGCTAGCTAGCTAGCTCAAGCTCAAGCTAGCTAGCTCAAGCTCAAGCTAGCTAGCTCAAGCTCAAGCTAGCTAGCTAGCTCAAGCTCAAGCTAGCTAGCTAGCTCAAGTTCAAGCTAGCTAGCTAGCTCAAGCTCAAGCTAGCTAGCTCAAGCTCAAGCTAGCTAGCTCAAGCTCAAGCCAGCTAGCTCAAGCTCAAGGCTCAAGCTCAAGCTCAAGCTAGCTAGCTAGCTCAAGCTCAAGCTAGCTAGCTAGCTCAAGCTCAAGCTAGCTAGCTAGCTCAAGTTCAAGCTAGCTAGCTAGCTCAAGCTCAAGCTAGCTAGCTCAAGCTCAAGCTAGCTAGCTCAAGCTCAAGCCAGCTAGCTCAAGCTCAAGCTCAAGCTAGCTAGCTAGCTCAAGCACAAGCTTGCTAGCTAGCTCAAGCTCAAGCTAGCTAGCTCAAGCTCAAGCTAGCTAGCTCAAGCTCAAGCTAGCTAGCTCAAGCTCAAGCTCAAGCTAGCTAGCTAGCTCAAGCACAAGCTTGCTAGCTAGCTCAAGCTCAAGCTAGCTAGCTCAAGCTCAAGCTAGCTAGCTCAAGCTCAAGCTAGCTAGCTAGCTCAAGCTCAAGCTCAAGCTAGCTAGCTCAAGCTCAAGCTCAAGCTAGCTAGCTGGCTCAAGCTCAAGCTAGCTAGCTAGCTCAAGCTCAAGCTAGCTAGCTAGCTCAAGCTCAAGCTAGCTAGCTCAAGCTCAAGCTCAAGCTAGCTAGCTAGCTCAAGCTAGCTAGCTAGCTCAAGCTCAAGCTAGCTAGCTAGCTCAAGTTCAAGCTAGCTAGCTAGCTCAAGCTCAAGCTAGCTAGCTAGCTCAAGCTCAAGCTAGCTAGCTCAAGCTCAAGCTAGCTAGCTCAAGCTCAAGCTAGCTAGCTAGCTCAAGCTCAAGCTCAAGCTAGCTAGCTCAAGCTCAAGCTCAAGCTAGCTAGCTAGCTCAAGCTCAAGCTAGCTAGCTAGCTCAAGCTCAAGCTAGCTAGCTAGCTCAAGTTCAAGCTAGCTAGCTAGCTCAAGCTCAAGCTAGCTAGCTCAAGCTCAAGCTAGCTAGCTCAAGCTCAAGCCAGCTAGCTCAAGCTCAAGCTCAAGCTAGCTAGCTAGCTCAAGCACAAGCTAGCTAGCTAGCTCAAGCTCAAGCTAGCTAGCTCAAGCTCAAGCTAGCTAGCTCAAGCTCAAGCTAGCTAGCTAGCTCAAGCTCAAGCTCAAGCTAGCTAGCTCAAGCTCAAGCTCAAGCTAGCTAGCTAGCTCAAGCTCAAGCTAGCTAGCTAGCTCAAGCTCAAGCTAGCTAGCTCAAGCTCAAGCTCAAGCTAGCTAGCTAGCTCAAGCTCAAGCTAGCTAGCTAGCTCAAGCTCAAGCTAGCTAGCTAGCTCAAGCTCAAGCTAGCTAGCTCAAGCTCAAGCTCAAGCTCAAGCTAGCTAGCTAGCTCAAGCTAGCTAGCTAGCTCAAGCTCAAGCTAGCTAGCTAGCTCAAGTTCAAGCTAGCTAGCTAGCTCAAGCTCAAGCTAGCTAGCTAGCTCAAGCTCAAGCTAGCTAGCTCAAGCTCAAGCTAGCTAGCTCAAGCTCAAGCTAGCTAGCTAGCTCAAGCTCAAGCTCAAGCTAGCTAGCTCAAGCTCAAGCTCAAGCTAGCTAGCTAGCTCAAGCTCAAGCTAGCTAGCTAGCTCAAGCTCAAGCTAGCTAGCTAGCTCAAGTTCAAGCTAGCTAGCTAGCTCAAGCTCAAGCTAGCTAGCTCAAGCTCAAGCTAGCTAGCTCAAACTCAAGCTAGCTAGCTAGCTCAAGTTCAAGCTAGCTAGCTAGCTCAAGCTCAAGCTAGCTAGCTAGCTCAAGCTCAAGCTAGCTAGCTCAAGCTCAAGCTAGCTAGCTCAAGCTCAAGCTAGCTAGCTAGCTCAAGCTCAAGCTCAAGCTAGCTAGCTCAAGCTCAAGCTCAAGCTAGCTAGCTAGCTCAAGCTCAAGCTAGCTAGCTAGCTCAAGCTCAAGCTAGCTAGCTAGCTCAAGTTCAAGCTAGCTAGCTAGCTCAAGCTCAAGCTAGCTAGCTCAAGCTCAAGCTAGCTAGCTCAAGCTCAAGCCAGCTAGCTCAAGCTCAAGCTCAAGCTAGCTAGCTAGCTCAAGCACAAGCTTGCTAGCTAGCTCAAGCTCAAGCTAGCTAGCTCAAGCTCAAGCTAGCTAGCTCAAGCTCAAGCTAGCTAGCTCAAGCTCAAGCTCAAGCTAGCTAGCTAGCTCAAGCACAAGCTTGCTAGCTAGCTCAAGCTCAAGCTAGCTAGCTCAAGCTCAAGCTAGCTAGCTCAAGCTCAAGCTAGCTAGCTAGCTCAAGCTCAAGCTCAAGCTAGCTAGCTCAAGCTCAAGCTCAAGCTAGCTAGCTAGCTCAAGCTCAAGCTAGCTAGCTAGCTCAAGCTCAAGCTAGCTAGCTAGCTCAAGCTCAAGCTAGCTAGCTCAAGCTCAAGCTCAAGCTAGCTAGCTAGCTCAAGCTAGCTAGCTAGCTCAAGCTCAAGCTAGCTAGCTAGCTCAAGTTCAAGCTAGCTAGCTAGCTCAAGCTCAAGCTAGCTAGCTAGCTCAAGCTCAAGCTATCTAGCTCAAGCTCAAGCTAGCTAGCTCAAGCTCAAGCTAGCTAGCTAGCTCAAGCTCAAGCTCAAGCTAGCTAGCTCAAGCTCAAGCTCAAGCTAGCTAGCTAGCTCAAGCTCAAGCTAGCTAGCTAGCTCAAGCTCAAGCTAGCTAGCTAGCTCAAGTTCAAGCTAGCTAGCTAGCTCAAGCTCAAGCTAGCTAGCTCAAGCTCAAGCTAGCTAGCTCAAGCTCAAGCCAGCTAGCTCAAGCTCAAGCTCAAGCTAGCTAGCTAGCTCAAGCTCAAGCTCAAGCTCAAGCTAGCTAGCTAGCTCAAGTTCAAGCTAGCTAGCTAGCTCAAGCTCAAGCTAGCTAGCTCAAGCTCAAGCTAGCTAGCTCAAGCTCAAGCCAGCTAGCTCAAGCTCAAGCTCAAGCTAGCTAGCTAGCTCAAGCTCAAGCTAGCTAGCTCAAGCTCAAGCTAGCTAGCTAGCTAGCTCAAGCTCAAGCTCAAGCTAGCTAGCTCAAGCTCAAGCTCAAGCTAGCTAGCTCAAGCTCAAGCTCAAGCTAGCTAGCTCAAGCTCAAGCTCAAGCTAGCTAGCTCAAGCCCAAGCTCAAGCTAGCTAGCTAGCTCAAGCTCAAGCTAGCTAGCTCAAGCTCAAGCTCAAGCTCAAGCTAGCTAGCTAGCTAGCTCAAGCTCAAGCTCAAGCTAGCTAGCTAGCTCAAGCTCAAGCTAGCTAGCTCAAGCTCAAGCTAGCTAGCTAGCTCAAGTTCAAGCTAGCTAGCTAGCTCAAGCTCAAGCTAGCTAGCTAGCTCAAGCTCAAGCTAGCTAGCTCAAGCTCAAGCTAGCTAGCTCAAGCTCAAGCTAGCTAGCTAGCTCAAGCTCAAGCTCAAGCTAGCTAGCTCAAGCTCAAGCTCAAGCTAGCTAGCTAGCTCAAGCTCAAGCTAGCTAGCTAGCTCAAGCTCAAGCTAGCTAGCTAGCTCAAGTTCAAGCTAGCTAGCTAGCTCAAGCTCAAGCTAGCTAGCTCAAGCTCAAGCTAGCTAGCTCAAACTCAAGCTAGCTAGCTAGCTCAAGTTCAAGCTAGCTAGCTAGCTCAAGCTCAAGCTAGCTAGCTAGCTCAAGCTCAAGCTAGCTAGCTCAAGCTCAAGCTAGCTAGCTCAAGCTCAAGCTAGCTAGCTAGCTCAAGCTCAAGCTCAAGCTAGCTAGCTCAAGCTCAAGCTCAAGCTAGCTAGCTAGCTCAAGCTCAAGCTAGCTAGCTAGCTCAAGCTCAAGCTAGCTAGCTAGCTCAAGTTCAAGCTAGCTAGCTAGGTCAAGCTCAAGCTAGCTAGCTCAAGCTCAAGCTAGCTAGCTCAAGCTCAAGCCAGCTAGCTCAAGCTCAAGCTCAAGCTAGCTAGCTAGCTCAAGCACAAGCTTGCTAGCTAGCTCAAGCTCAAGCTAGCTAGCTCAAGCTCAAGCTAGCTAGCTCAAGCTCAAGCTAGCTAGCTCAAGCTCAAGCTCAAGCTAGCTAGCTAGCTCAAGCACAAGCTTGCTAGCTAGCTCAAGCTCAAGCTAGCTAGCTCAAGCTCAAGCTAGCTAGCTCAAGCTCAAGCTAGCTAGCTAGCTCAAGCTCAAGCTCAAGCTAGCTAGCTCAAGCTCAAGCTCAAGCTAGCTAGCTAGCTCAAGCTCAAGCTAGCTAGCTAGCTCAAGCTCAAGCTAGCTAGCTAGCTCAAGCTCAAGCTAGCTAGCTCAAGCTCAAGCTCAAGCTAGCTAGCTAGCTCAAGCTAGCTAGCTAGCTCAAGCTCAAGCTAGCTAGCTAGCTCAAGTTCAAGCTAGCTAGCTAGCTCAAGCTCAAGCTAGCTAGCTAGCTCAAGCTCAAGCTAGCTAGCTCAAGCTCAAGCTAGCTAGCTCAAGCTCAAGCTAGCTAGCTAGCTCAAGCTCAAGCTCAAGCTAGCTAGCTCAAGCTCAAGCTCAAGCTAGCTAGCTAGCTCAAGCTCAAGCTAGCTAGCTAGCTCAAGCTCAAGCTAGCTAGCTAGCTCAAGTTCAAGCTAGCTAGCTAGCTCAAGCTCAAGCTAGCTAGCTCAAGCTCAAGCTAGCTAGCTCAAGCTCAAGCCAGCTAGCTCAAGCTCAAGCTCAAGCTAGCTAGCTAGCTCAAGCTCAAGCTCAAGCTAGCTAGCTAGCTCAAGTTCAAGCTAGCTAGCTAGCTCAAGCTCAAGCTAGCTAGCTCAAGCTCAAGCTAGCTAGCTCAAGCTCAAGCCAGCTAGCTCAAGCTCAATCTCAAGCTAGCTAGCTAGCTCAAGCTCAAGCTAGCTAGCTCAAGCTCAAGCTAGCTAGCTAGCTAGCTCAAGCTCAAGCTCAAGCTAGCTAGCTCAAGCTCAAGCTCAAGCTAGCTAGCTCAAGCTCAAGCTCAAGCTAGCTAGCTCAAGCTCAAGCTCAAGCTAGCTAGCTCAAGCTCAAGCTCAAGCTAGCTAGCTAGCTCAAGCTCAAGCTAGCTAGCTCAAGCTCAAGCTCAAGCTCAAGCTAGCTAGCTAGCTAGCTCAAGCTCAAGCTCAAGCTAGCTAGCTAGCTCAAGCTCAAGCTAGCTAGCTCAAGCTCAAGCCAGCTAGCTCAAGCTCAAGCTCAAGCTAGCTAGCTAGCTCAAGCTCAAGCTAGCTAGCTCAAGCTCAAGCCAGCTAGCTCAAGCTCAAGCTCAAGCTCAAGCTAGCTAGCTAGCTCAAGCTCAAGCTAGATAGCTAGCTCAAGCTAGCTAGCTAGCTCAAGCTCAAGCTCAAGCTAGCTAGCTAGCTAGCTCAAGCTCAAGCTAGCTAGCTCAAGCTCAAGCCAGCTAGCTCAAGCTCAAGCTCAAGCTAGCTAGCTAGCTCAAGCTCAAGCTAGCTAGCTCAAGCTCAAGCTCAAGCGAGCTAGCTAGCTCAAGCTCAAGCTAGCTAGCTAGCTCAAGCTCAAGCTAGCTAACTCAAGCTAACTCAGCTAGCTCAAGCTAACTCAAGCTAGCTAAAGCTAACTCAAGCTAACTCAAGCTA
>NW_027449336.1:0-40430 GCF_964194025.1 Convolutriloba macropyga | reverse complement strand
GGAAAGGATCTCGAAGGATGTCTACCCCCGATCTTACCGCTTATATACGATACTACTGAGTAGAAACACTTACTGGAAAAAACGGCTGGCGAGATGTACTTAATCATCAGCTCGAAAACATAAGCACTCAACATACAGCAGAGGCAAACACGTTCATCTCAAAAGAAGGTGGCAATAGCAGAATTTTTGATATTAAATATCAATTCCGAAAGCAACCTTGACAAAATAGGTGGCTCGTTTACTCTTAATTTGCTCTTTGAGGATACACATTTTTGTTTTCATTCTTTAATGGAGTTTAATCTTCTCTAAAAGCCAGAAACAAGTGATGAAATTTTGTTTTTACTGTTTTCTCTTTCTTTTTTATATCTGCCCGGGTCGAAAAAAAAAATCGGAAAAGATTGTAAGATAGGCCGTAAAAAGTTGGTTTTTTCACCGCAAATTTCGTACCTAATTTTGCTGCGAAATGGGGTGGATGCGGTGAAATTATGTAAGTTCACCGCTAGAGTAAGCGATGAACTTACAAAAAGTCACCTTATTTCACCTCTTACTACAAGTTACCGTCCTTGCACGGATTCGAACCTCTCACCTCATGCATGTTAGCCAGTTCTTCTTCAACTGCGCCACTTCTCACTAACATCTTGCATATTTGTTTTTGGACTTAGATCAAATTCACTCTCCTTTGTGTAAAACCTACGCGTTGGACTTTTAAAAGATAAGCGGTGAAACTACAAATTTTGCCGGTGAAATGTGGTGAATGCGGTGACATTATGTAAGTTCACTGCTTATTCTAGTGGTGAAAGTACATAAATTCACCGCTAAAAAAGTTTCAAAAAGATATATTATTATTCTGGGCTAAACTTTCCGTGCGTCTTAAATGTATCTTAACTTGGTTGAACAAAAGACAATTCGTCTTCTGTTTTCTACGCGGTGACTGTATGTTATTTCACCACTAAGTTAAGCGGTGATTTTATGTAATTTCAACAAAATCACTGCCGTACCGACACAAATTTAACGCTTTTTTCTGAGCGGTGAATTTATTTAAGTTCACCACTAAGTTTCGCGGTGAATTTAGGTGTTTTCACCGCATTCACTGCAGTTCCCACACTTTTTTAACACTTTTTTCCAAGCGGTGAATTTATGTAATTTCACTGCTAAGTTTAAGCGGTGAATTTATGTAATTTCAACGCATTCACTGCTGTTCCCACACAAATTTAACACTTTTTTCGAAACAGTAAATTTATGTAAGTTTACAACTAAGTTAAGCGGTGAATTTAGGTATTTTCACCGCGTTAACTGCTGTTCCCACACAATTTTAACACTTTTTAAGCGGTGAATTTTTGTAAGTTCACCACTAAGTTAAGCAGTGAATTTATGTAATTTCATCGCATTCACCGCTTATTTTACATAATTTGGACAACTTTTTTCAAAGCGGTGAATTTATGTAATTTCAACGCATTCACTGCTGTTCCCACACAAATTTAACGCTTTTTTCTGTGCGGTGAATTTATGTAAGTTCACCACTAAGTTAAGCGGTGAATTTAGGTATTTTCACCGCATTCACTGCCGTTCCCACACAATTTTAACACTTTTTTCTAAGCGCTGAATTTATGTAATTTTACCACTAAGTTAAGTGGTGAATTTAGGTAATTTCACCGCGTTAACTGTTGTTCCCACAAAATTTTAACACGTTTTTGAAGCGGTGAATTTTTGTAAGTTCACCACTAAGTTTAACGGTGAATTTATGTGATTTCATCGCATTCACCGCTTATTTTACATAATTTAGACAACTTTTTTCAAAAGCGGTGAATTTATGTAATTTCACCGCTAAATTCAGCGGTGAAATTATGTAATTTCACCGCTACCAGGCGATAAAGGTTTTTTCACAGCATTCACTGCCGGATTTATGTAATTTCACCGCATTCACCGCTTATCTTACAAAATTTTCCGCATTCACCTCTTATCTAACATAATTTTGCGTTAAATTTTTGTATTACCGACAACTACTCAAAAGGTTTTTTACAAATTTTGCAATTGCTAGTAGTTGCTTATCAAAATTTTTATAAAATAAACATATCTCAAAAAATTATTAAAAAGGCTTGTCTGATGTGTTATTCAATATTGAATTGTTATTTGAAAATGCTACTTTGTAAATTTGTGCTGTAAATTGAAAATAGGCAAAACTTTCCGCACAAACAATCCTAAAATTACACTGTTAACAAAAGCGATAATTGACCGTAAGTTTTTACTTTGTAATCAACTTGCTTAACAATTTGCCGCAACAAGTTTAACATTTATATTATCGTATAAATGTTAATCTTGTTAAACTTTTCATGTTTAATCTAATAAAGATTTAATGATACAAATCAAGTCTTTGCACGAATGTTAATCTGTTTACTTTTCTCAGTTTCAAACTAAAAGTTTGGCGTCAATTGTCTTTACTACTGGCACCAACGGAATGCTTCTTTCGGAAGGGACAAACAACTACATCTACAGTTTTTCTAGTATAAGTTGATAACCAATGAACATTTATTTGTTGTATATTAAATTTAACTTATCCGATGGAAACCAAGTAGAAAAGAAGGATGATGGAAATCAACAAATGTGACTCTTTGATACTGTAGTTCTTTTTTATCGCAGCCTTTTTGGCAGCAGCCCAAGCCAGAAACCTGGCGTGAAATTAAGCTGCATTTGCGGTTCTTCCGACCCTTTTATTCAACCGATGTAGCAATTACACTTAATTGGAATTTGTTTTTCTTACATTGGAAAGGAAAAAAGCTGGGATTACAAACTGAGAGCTTGCTAAAGAAATTTTTCTACTTTGATAGAGAGGAATTAAGCAAAACAAACTTGGGAAATGTTATTTTTTTCATCAGTAATTTTGAAAGCACTTTGAGTTAATAAATTGCCGATATAAATCATATTAGTTCCAGTATTTTACAAAAAGAGTGACATGGTTGTTGGGAAAACCATAGAAATTAAATCAACTATCCCGTAAAATTTTGTGTACACTTAAGATAATTTAGCCCGGAGGATCATTTCATTTTCAAATACCCGAAAAATACTGTAAAAAAACTAATATTCGCGACAAGGACCCAAAATTGTTCAAGTCGTGCGTATTGAAATATCAGAAATACCTGAAAAACACAATGATTGGAGTGCCTGGTGTGGAAGATGTGCGTAAGTAATTTTTAATAACCGCTTTTCAGTTTTTATCGACATTGAGCTCTCTTCATATTTTTAGTCGCTGTGATTGCAAAAACCCACAAAAAAGAAAAATCTGCGATTTAAAACAACTCCACTTAATAAATTTGACAGCAAAAAAAAATTGATGAAGACCATAGCGCTTTCTAGGTTTAGAGATTTTTAGTAAACGGATTGATATGCTGTTTCTATCTGAACCCAAGTTGACCCAGAAGGCAAAAAATTTTGGCATCAACCATTTCTGTATATCAATTGATGGCCCGCGGTTTAACTCAGTTTTCTTGCTTCTAAGTTTTTTATCATGAATATGGCTTGATGTTCACGGCATTGATCATTCGAAAAAACAACAGACGGAAAAAGTGGTTGTGGTTTTGGAGAGGTCTCAAAGGTTCTCAATTCAGCTTACGCTTATGAAAAAGGAACGTCGAACTTGCAAAAGGCGTTCCTCATTGTACAAATTTATAGAATCTCTAGATGGAAGAATTAAGTGATGAGAACTTTTTAATAAAATACAAGGAACCATTTGAGGTTAGTTTTTGGTGTTCTCATCTACATTTAAGCGGTTAATAATCTGCAGTTGTTCTTCTTATAGTATAAGAAATCTTTTGATTTCGCTTGAAAAAGAGATTTTGAACTTTTGATTTCGAATATTCATACAGAATTCATGACTGTCCCATAGTTAGATGTCCGATAAGCTCAAAGTTTAACAGAAAACTCTTGACATCTTTTCCGCAGTGAGAACTAGCATCATTGATAACTTTTTAAAGGCTTTCAACACTCCCTGACCAAATGAGTTAGTTGTATAAGTTAAGGTAAATTATTTTTGTTTTTTGTTTTGGTAGCTCCTGCGTTGGATGGCTTTGAAGCCAAACTAATCATAATGCTCATCAAATTCTAAAACTGGTTTCTGATATATTCTGATGAAAAATTAAAAATTATTGGTTCTTCTTGTGGTTACCGTGCCGATGTAAGGAAGATGAACTAACAAATTGATATTCTTCTAAACTTATTGATCTAAAGATATCCTTCAAATTTTTCATGCCTCCGATTACAATTTGTTTGGATCATAATTTACGTTTTGACTGCGGTCATGAAACAAGGAATAACAATTCAGAGTCGATCCAAGTTCGATTTATCAATCAAACACCAATTTTTCTTGCATCAAGCCCGAGTCTCGTCCGGAGTCTTTTTTCGCTCCAATTCAAAATTTTTTCTTCTTTCTAATCAAGGAAGCAGGATAGGAGAGACGCCGAGTCATTTTTTAGTTGGACAACCAAACAAAGCTTGGTGAAACCTTTCAATAAACTTATGAAACAGACGATTCCTAAAATAGATCGGCTGTTGATCGGCTAAAAAGTGACTTAATGTTATGAAAACTAATTGAAGAGAACTATATAGGCTACTATTATCTCATAGGTCAAAAGATATTGTTGATTTTGTATGGTGTCGTATCGTTAACTTATCAATCACCAATTTTTTTATATAATCCAGATTTTTTTCAGTTAGGAGCTCCTAGTTTGCTATCAAAACAACGTGTATGCTTGTTGAATGCTTTTGAAACCATGTTTTCAGAATCAATAAGCTCAGTTTTCAAACATTTTTCTGGCGAGTATGACATCTATGCAGAGAAACTTTCAATGTAAAACCGGGTTTTCTCGAAACATTTTTTCTTTGTTGGGAAATTTGTGGTCAGCTTCATTTAATGTTTTTTGGCATATTCGGGTGCTTTTTTCAATTTTGCCCTCAAAATTGTTGACGCTTTTCCAAGAAAAATAATAAGCAATTCTGTTTTTTTATTGTTTCTTTGCGGAAAAATTTTACTGGCGGAGTGGGGCATTATGAGTCGTCCTATTTTATCAGCCATGAAAATGAACATTTGATGCATCCAGTCTTAGACCCCAAAATGCGATACAAAACGCTAATGCGATTGCTAGCGCGTAACTGAAAGTCTCAAAGCTAGCCCGAACGGTATTTTTCACTCTGGGCTGGCACCCAGTAGCTGTATCTGAATTCCATCAGCGAATAATTGGCAAGTATTTCGTATCCCATTGGCGAGTATTTCAGTCAGGACGGCAAAAACCCTTCCCTTGCATGTATTTTCCACCTCCCTCTTACATGTATTCGTCCCATAGACAAATTAACACCCCACTCATTATGGGAGGACTTCAGGGAGGACATTGGAACTGGATATTTAGATATTTAAATAGGAGTGATGCCTGAGACGTTTGAGTTTTAATGGAGCATAAAGCATTATTTGAAAACACCCACGCATTCCCTCGAATTCATCTCCTCTGACTTGGTCAAAAAAACCCATGAAGAGACTTTTTCTTGACTTATGATTTCACTTTTTCTCGACACAATTTTTTATCCACGAAAATTTTGGTCGAGGAAAACTCCAGAGCCCAAGTTTTGTTGATAAAAACTCCATCTCAAATTTTTGGGTCCAGCAAATGTCCTGGATGACAAAACTCGGGTCGACCAGAACTTCAGAGATACAAAACTTTTGTCCAGCAAAACTCCAGCGTAACTTTGTTGGTCGTGGAAAAGTCCAGAGCGACATTTGGGTGAGGTGAACTCCCGGGCAATCCATAAAATCTTGAGAAAGTATTTTCATAGATCTTTTGGGTCCAGGATGATCTAATCCCACTCAATTTTGGTGAAACATAAGTTTTTCATAGATAGAGTTCTGGACTAGAGAAATCAAATATTTCATTCTTGACTTACTCTTGATTTGATGGATCTATCTACAAATTTCCTTAACCCGAGATGCGGTGCTCAAAACTACAAAGACCAATATTATTGAATTTGCACTCTTTTAACATGAACATTATTTGGATGTGTTTTGTTATAATGATTATGGCATCTGACACATCTGCCCGGGTCGAGGGTCACCGAGGTTCAACGCAAAAAATATGCAATATAAGCGGTGAATGGGGAAAACTTTGTAAGATAAGCTGTGAGTGCGGTGAAAAAAATTATCGGCTGGAGGCTGTGAAACTACAAAAATTCTCCACTGAATTTAGCGGTGAAATTATATAAATTCACCCCTTAACTTAGTGGCGAAATTAGATAAATTCACCGATTGGACAAAAGTTTTAAAAAAAGTAAGATTGGGGGTAATTTTACGAGGTAAAAAGATGTAAGATAGGGTGGTTATGAGGAGTGAATAAGGAGTTGTTAGAATTGACCCCGCTTAAAATTACCCCCTAATCTTTTTTTTGAATTACCCCCTAACCTCCTTTTTTGACATTTCTTCAGAGTGGTAAATTTTTGTAATTAAAACTCTAAAGTAAGCGATGAACTTACAAACGATCGACGATCGGCACATTTCACCGCTAAAGTATGTAATTCCCCCGCTTAAAAACGCGCATGTTTTACAGAAAGTAGATTGAACTTGTTTTAAATTCAAAAAATATCCTAGAGATTAGTGAAATGTGACGCAGTGGAAGAAAAAGTTGATGTGATGAAGGAAATGAGAAGTTGAACTTATTTCAGGTCGGTAAAAAGTATTAAGCAGTGAAATCTGGTGAAAATTTGTAGGTTCAACGCTTACTCTAGCAGCTAAATTACAAAATTTCACCGCAGTTCACCACAAAATTAGGTATGAAAATTGCTGTGAAAAAAACAACTTATCACCGCTGATCATACATATTTTTCCTCGACCCGGATGGGCTTAGGTCGTGGAAGTATGAACCAGAAGACCTCACCCCGGACGACATTACACACATCCCTGTTACAAAAATTGAGATCCATATTAAAAACTGATCTTTGCAATTCCCTATTTTTTGGCAATATTCCAACCATCTTTTAACTTTGATCACTATAAAAAAATTTTTTTAAAACCTTGACCCCTTGTTACTTCATTATTCACTAAAACAAAGAATAACGAAGAAAACAATAATTTTTTTTCAAAATTGCGGAAAAAGGAGACTTAATACACCTGATCTTCATTTCACATTTGTTCAGTTTGCAGACAGGAAACTGTCTGTTCATGCATGTAAACAAAAATGATTTCCCCTTTCGCGCATGAATAACTCATGATCTTGTTAACTTCCTCCTAATCTTAATTTTGTTTAAATCTTTGTTCATTCCCTTCATTTGTGCTCCAACAAACCAGCTGCAATTCAAAATAGTCAACTGCTTTTCAAAAGTAATATTCCAAGCAGATTAGCTACTGGCGTTGCGAATAACCAATTTTTAAAGTGGAATTAGAATTCAATCCGCAAAGTTTGGCAATCGCACCAAATCAAACAAACAGTGGTCAATTGTGATTCGATTGACTTAATACTCAGTTCAAGAGTATAGCTTGGCGCAGTCAGCAGTTGACTCTCGCATGACTCCCCTCCACATTGACGCTTTCTGGGAGTAGGCAACCATCACACCACCCATTCCGTGGGACAAATGGACGCAACAATGGAAGTTGGCTAAAGAGGGGATACAATTGTAGACTTTTATCAACGGACCACCCACAACGGTTGCAAACCCACCAGAACCGTTGTACAAAAAACCAGTAGAAAACAACACCTAGGCAACTGAACGCGTTAGAAAATTTCGCAATCAACAATTAAAGGTGACGTGGCAAAACAGATGAAAGAAATTTGACAAGATAGGAATGTTATTTCGCAATAAACCTTGGGATCATTGTGAGCACAAGGCATCATCACTTCTCTATCTCTGTATTGGGACAGAGGGCCGCCGCAGTTTCAAGAGCAAACACCCGTACTTCCTCATAGAGAAAAGAGTCGATGAAAGAACTTTGGCGTGTAATGGAAGACTCTTTCGTAAAAAATCGGAAAATAACGTTTGACCTCTCCGTTTTCTTCTCAAAACAAAAAAGGCGAATCTGTTGAGGTTTTTTTTGGAAGACTCATAGAAAAATCAGCAATTGAAGGCCTGTGAGTTAAAGTAACAACATTAACTCGAGACACATTCATTATCAACATGTTAGAGTACGATACCCAAAAGGAACTTCTCAAGGAGACAGTGTCACCAACGAAAGCACTCGAAATTGCAACCCTTATGGAGATGGGGTCTCAAAACAAGCAAAAGATAAATCAAACTCTCAATACAAATCCTCACTCAGTAAATATTGTCAACAATTTTCATTGGCGCAATCGCACCACGAACTACCAACAGCAACGAAAACATTTCACTCGCTAGCCATCTGTCCCCCAAAACTATCAATAAACCAGTATTTGCGCTAATTGTGGCCAATGTTGGAGCCAAAATTCTCGCCCAATCTGCCCCGAAAAAGGAAAGAAATGTAATAACAGTGCAATTATGGGCCATTTCGCCAAAAAGTGTCGCAAACCTACAAAGTCACAGCATCAATCGTCACACTCGCAACAAACGAACGTCAACCTGATTGATACAACCAGCACTAAAAGCGATGACGAGGAATCTGTTAACTACATAACTAGTTGCCAACAACTCTATGATCAAGTCTACGACTCCAATTATGACAACGATTACGATTACTATGTGGCAGCCATCTCTATTGATGTTGCAAACCAACTAGAAACCCTTAATGCAAAAATTCAATATGGCAAAATCTTCGCAAACTCGACGATTGACTCAGGCAGTGTGTGTAGTATCATCAAAAAAACCTTAGCTACTAAATTCTCAAAAGTACACAATGTGCACGATGGATCACCACAAAACGGGATAAAGATTCAAAATATTATCTAATGAACCGATAAAAGTTCTGGAGCAATTGCATCCATGGTCGTCTACATTGATTGGACCCTCGAGGATGCCTGTTTAACAGTTGTAGAGGCTGAACACAAACTCATCCTTGGAAGAGATCTATTCAGTAGCCTTGTATTGGCAGTTTTGCATTAACAAGCAAAAGGGTTTAATGCGTTAACAATATTGATAATTCTATATGAAAAGTGAAACAGAGAATTGCCTCGCCATTTCCCAATCTGATTTCAGGAATTGGCCTATCCACGACACATGTAGTTAAATCAAAATTTCATCAAAACTTTACAGCAAGTCATCAAAAAAGGTCGTCGCGTTCCGATTAACTTACAACCCAGTGCTACTACTGAACTAGATTGTCTACAACAAGAAGGACACATTGAAAAGATAAAAGATATCTAGCTGTTCTGATGAAAAATTCATATCACCAATCGTAATTACATTTAAGAAAGAGCAATCAATCAAAGTAAGCATTAGATTTTAAAGTCCTCAATAAATCAATACATTAAAATAAATATCTAATGCCTAAAATTATATAAATTCACCCCTTAACTTAGTGGCGAAATTAGATAAATTCACCGATTGGACAAAAGTTTTAAAAAAAGTAAGATTGGGGGTAATTTTATGGGGTAAAAAGATGTAAGATAGGGTGGTTATGAGGAGTGAATAAGGAGTTGTTAGAATTGACCCCGCTTAAAATTACCCCCTAATCTTTTTTTTAATTACCCCCTAACCTCCTTTTTTGACATTTCTTCAGAGTGGTAAATTTTTGTAATTAAAACTCTAAAGTAAGCGATGAACTTACAAACGATCGACGATCGGCACATTTCACCGCTAAAGTATGTAATTCCCCCGCTTAAAACCGCGCATGTTTTACAGAAAGTAGATTGAACTTGTTTTAAATTCAAAAAATATTCTAGAGATTAGTGAAATGTGACGCAGTGGAAGAAAAAGTTGATGTGATGAAAGAAATGAGAGGTTCGAACTTATTTCAGGTCGGTAAAAAGTAGTAAGCAGTGAAATCTGGTGAAAATTTGTAGGTTCAACGCTTACTCTAGCAGTTAAATTACAAAATTTCACCGCAGTTCACCACAAAATTAGGTATGAAAATTGCTGTAAAAAAACAACTTATCACCGCTGATCATACATATTTTTCCTCGACCCGGATGGGCTTAGGTCGTGGAAGTATGAACCAGAAGACCTCACCCCGGACGACATTACACACATCCCTGTTACAAAAATTGAGATCCATATTAAAAACTGATCTTTGCAATTCTCTATTTTTTTGGCAATATTCCAACCATCTTTTAACTTTGATCACTATAAAAAAATTGTTTTAAAACCTTGACCCCTTGTTGCTTCATTATTCACTAAAACAAAGAATAACGAAGAAGACAATAATTTTTTTTCAAAATTGCGGAAAAAGGAGACTTAATACACCTGATCTTCATTTCACATTTGTTCAGTTTGTAGACAGGAAATTGTCTGTTCATGCATGTAAACAAAAATGATTTCCCCTTTCGCGCATGAATAACTCATGATCTTATTAACTTCCTCCTAATCTTAATTTTGTTTAAATCTTTGTTCATTCCCTTCATTTGTGCTCCAACAAACCAGTTGCAATTCAAAATAGTCAACTGCTTTTCAAAAGTAATATTCCAAGCAGATTAGCTACTGGCGTTGCGAATAACCAATTTTTAAAGTGGAATTAGAATTCAATCTGCAAAGTTTGGCAATCGCACCAAATCAAACAAACAGTGGTCAATTGTGATTCGATTGACTTAATACTCAGTTCAAGAGTATAGCTTGGCGCAGTCAGCAGTTGACTCTCGCAAGACTCCCCTCCACATTGACGCTTTCTGGGAGTAGGCAACCATCACACCACCCATTCCGTGGGACAAATGGACGCAACAATGGAAGTTGGCTAAAGAGGGGATACAATTGTAGACTTTTATCAACGGACCACCCACAACGGTTGCATACCCACCAGAACCGTTGTACAAAAAACCAGTAGAAAACAACACCTAGGCAACTGAACGCGTTAGAAAATTTCGCAATCAACAATTAAACACCTAGGCAACTGAACGCGTTAGAAAATTTCGCAATCAACAATTAAAGGTGACGTGGCAAAACAGATGAAAGAAATTTGACGAGATAGGAATGTTATTTGGCAATAAACCTTGGGATCATTGTGAGCACAAGGCATCATCACTTCTCTATCTCTGTATTGGGACAGAGGGCCGCCGCAGTTTCAAGAGCAAACACCCGTACTTCCTCATAGAGAAAAGAGTCGATGAAAGAACTTTGGCGTGTAATGGAAGACTCTTTCGTAAAAAATCGGAAAATAACGTTTGACCTCTCCGTTTTCTTCTCAAAACAAAAAAGGCGAATCTGTTGAGGTTTTTTTTTGGAAGACTCATAGAAAAATCAGCAATTGAAGGCCTGTGAGTTGAAGTAACAACATTAACTCGAGACACATTCATTATCAACATGTTAGAGTACGATACCCAAAAGGAACTTCTCAAGGAGACAGTGTCACCAACGAAAGCACTCGAAATTGCAACCCTTATGGAGATGGGGTCTCAAAACAAGCAAAAGATAAATCATACTCTCAATACAAATCCTCACTCAGTAAATATTGTCTACAATTTTCATTGGCGCAATCGCACCACGAACTACCAACAGCAACGAAAACATTTCACTCGCTAGCCATCTGTCCCCCAAAACTATCAATACACCAGTATTTGCGCTAATTGTGGCCAATTTTGGAGCCAAAATTCTCGCCCAATCTGCCCCGAAAAAGGAAAGAAATGTAATAACAGTGCAATTATGGGCCATTTCGCCAAAAAGTGTCGCAAACCTACAAAGTCACAGCATCAATAGTCACACTCGCAACAAACGAACGTCAACCTGATTGATACAACCAGCACTAAAAGCGATGACGAGGAATCTGTTAACTACTTAACTAGTTGCCAACAACTCTATGATCAAGTCTACGACTCCAATTATGACAACGATTACGATTACTATGTGGCAGCCATCTCTATTGATGTTGCAAACCAACTAGAAACCCTTAATGCAAAAATTCAATATGGCAAAATCTTCGCAAACTCGACGATTGACTCAGGCAGTGTGTGTAGTATCATCAAAAAAACCTTAGCTACTAAATTCTCAAAAGTACACAATGTGCACGATGGATCACCACAAAACGGGATAAAGATTCAAAATTTTATCTAATGAACCGATAAAAGTTCTGGAGCAATTGCATCCATGGTCGTCTACATTGATTGGACCCGCGAGGATGCCTGTTTAACAGTTGTAGAGGCTGAACACAACCTCATCCTTGGAAGAGATCTATTCAGTAGCCTTGTATTGGCAGTTTTGCATTAACAAGCAAAAGGGTTTAATGCGTTAACAATATTGATAATTCTATATGAAAAGTGAAACAGAGAATTGCCTCGCCATTTCCAAATCTGATTTCAGGAATTGGCCTATCCACGACACATGTAGTTAAATCAAAATTTCATCAAAACTTTACAGCAAGTCATCAAAAAAGGTCGTCGCGTTCCGATTAACTTACAACCCAGTGCTACTACTGAACTAGATTGTCTACAACAAGAAGGACACATTGAAAAGATATCTAGCTGTTCTGATGAAAAATTCATATCAACAATCGTAATTACATTTAAGAAAGAGCAATCAATCAAAGTAAGCATTAGATTCTAAAGTCCTCAATAAATCAATACATTAAAATAAATATCTAATGCCTAAAATTGAAATGTTATTAGACCCAATATCACAACATCTTACAGACATACAAAAAGACCAACTAGCATACTTTGCAACCATAGACCTCAAATAGGCATAAGATCAATTACAATTACACAAAGACAGGGCAAAACACTGTATTTTTAATATCATTTGTGAAGAATCTACAGGCACATACAGATTTAAAACCGGATTTTACGATCCCAGTTACATGGCAGATGAATTCCAAAAAAAGAAAAAAAGCAAAGGACTACACATTTGTAGGCCTTCAAAACACCTACTGTTTCCTTGACGATATCATAATCGTTAGTACCGGATCAGAATCCGATCACCTCAGTTATGTCATCAAAAGTCTTAAAAAGTTAGATGAAGATAAGTTGAGACTTGACCCCCAAATATGTCACTTCACTAAAACAGAGATTGGATGGCAGGGTTATAAATTTACTCAAGCTGGCATATCGATACTTGAAAATAAAACTGCAACTATTTTAGCCTTTCCACAACCATCAACGTTCATACGTTTAAGATCATTCTTTGGATCAGTAAATTACATTAGTAAATTTATACCAAATTTAGAACAACTTTGCCGAACTCTTAGAACACTTCTTAAAAAGTCTACTAAATTTCTTTGGACTGAAATACATACCAAGCACTTTAATATCATAAAGTAAAAAATTTCCGCAAGCAATGAAATCTGCCATTAAAATCCCAACGTGGACGTTCGAGTAAAGTGCGATGCATCACGTTCCGTACCTGGCGCAGCACTTGAGCAAAACACTCCTGATTAATGGACGCCGATAGCATATGCATCACGTCTTCTCAATCCTACAGAAGACCGCAAACGCGTTAACGATTTAGAATTACTGGGATTGTCTGGTCAATTGACCATTTCAAATATTATTTCTACGGAAAAGACTTCACTGTAATAACTGACCGTAGAGCATTACTATCAATCCACAAGGAACAAGAGTGAAAAAAACATATAATAAGCGACTCTCTAGATGGATCGATAGCCTAATTCCTTATAATTTAACAATTGAACATATGCCTGGAGCAAAAATAGGCCTTGTCGAATACATCACTCGAAACCCTTTTGCCAAAATTAAGCAAATTTCTTCTTACGGTGCTTACATTAAGGTAGCAACAACCTCTACACTCCGGAAATTTTTTAAACACCTTATTAAACGCAAACCACAAACATTACGTAAATTAAATAGAATTCTAAAATCAAATTCAGCCTTACTACAATCGACTAGGTGAATTGCATCGCAATCAACTTATTTAGTTAATGACAATTCACAAATTCAGATTAAGGCAATGGCCTCGCATTCCAACTCATAACACTTCGTTACCATTTGCATTGTAAGAACTTTGGCGTGTAATGGAAGATTTTTTTGTAAAAACTCAAAATATAACCTATGACTGCTTCGTTTTCTTCTCTTCAAAACAAAAAAGGCGAATCTGTTGAGATTTTCTATGGGAGACTCATAGAACAATCAGCAGTTTGTGGCCTGAGAGATGAAGAAACAACATTAACTCGAGACACCTTCTTTCTCAACATGTTAGACTACGATACACAAAAAGAACTTCTCAACTTCTCAAAGAGACAGTGTCACCAACGAAAGCACTCGAAATTGCAACCCTTATGGAGATGGGGTCTCAAAACAAGCAAAATTTAAATCAAAATCCTAATACAAATGCTCAGTCAGTAAAAATTGTTAACAAATTTCAAGGCCCAATCGCACCACGAACTACCAACTGCAACGAAAACAATTCCCTCGCTATCCATCTGTCCCCAAAAACTATCAATACACCAGTATTTGTGGTAATTGTGGATAAAATTAGAGTCAATATTTTCGCCAAGTCTGCCCCGAAGAGGCAAGTAATGTGATTACTGCGCAATTATGGGCCATTTTGCCAAAAAGTGTCGCAAAACTACGAAGTCACAACCTCAATCGTCGCTCTCACAACAAACGAACGTCAACCAGATACAACCAGCACTAAAAGTGAAGAGGATCTGTTAAACACATCACTAGTTACCAACAACTCAATGATCAGGTCTACGACTCCAATATTGACAGCGATTCCGATGACAATGTGGCAGCCATCTCTATTGATGTTGCAAACCAATTCGAACCCTTATTGCAAAAATCCAATATAGAAAAATCTTTGCGAATTCGACGATTGACTCAGGCAGTGTGTGCAGTATCCTTGAAAAACTTTGGTTACTAAATTCTCAAAAGTACACCATGTGTACGATGGATCTCCACAAAACGGGATAAAGATTCAAAACATTATGTAATGAACCGATAAAAATTCTGGGCAAAATTGCAACCACGGTTGTCTACAATGATTGGATCTGCGAGGATGCCTCTTTAATAGTTGTACAGGATGGACACAAACTCATACTTGGAAGAGACCTTTTCTATAGCCTTGGATTGGCAGTGATGCAGCAACAAACAAAAAGGTGTAAATGCGTTAACAATATTGATAAATCTATATGCAAAGTAAAACAGACAATTGCGTCACCATTTCCCAATCTGGTTTCAAGAATTGGCCTATCCAAGACAAATGTAATTAAATCAAAGTTTCATCAAAACTTTGCAGCAAATCATCAAAAAAGGTGGTCGCGTTCCGATTAACCTACAATCTAGAGTTACTATTGAACTAAATAGTCTACAACAAGAAGGACACATTGAAAAGTTATCTAGCTGTTTTGATAAAACATTCATATCACCAATCGTAATTACATTTATTAGTTATTAGACTCAATATCACAACATCTTACAGATACACAAAATGGCCAGCGAGCATGTTTTTCAAGTATAGACCTCAAAAAGTCATATAGTCAATTACAATTACACAAAGACAGGGCAAAACACTAATTTTTATACCATTTGTGGAGAATCTACAGGCAAATGCAGATTTAAAACCGGTTTTTACGGTCTCATGGACATGACAGCTGAATTCCAAAAAAGCAATGGCCTACAAATTTGTATGCCCTCAAAACATCTATTGTTTCCTTGACGATATCATATTCGTTAGTACCGGATCAGAATCCGATCACACCAGTTATGTCATTAAATTCCTAAAAAGTTAGATGAAGATACTTTTAGATTTACCTCCAAATATGCCATTTCGCTAATACAGAGATTGGAAGTCTCGGTTATAAATTTACTTAAACTGGCAAATCACCACTTGAAAATGAAACTGCAGCTATATTAGCCATTCCACCATTATCAACATCCAGACGTTTAAGATCCTTTCTTGGACCAGTACATTACATTAGTAAAATTATACCGAATTTAGCACAACATTCCCAACCTCTCACACCATTTCTTAAAAAATTTACTCAATTTCTTTGGATTGAAGTACATTGGCCCAAGCACTGAAAATTGCCATTAAAATTTCAAATAAGACGTTCGAGTAAAGTGCGATGCATCACGTTTCGGAGCTGTCTCAGGACTTGAGCAAAACACTCCTGATGGATGGAAGCCTTGGATGGATAGCATTTGCATCAAGTTTTCTCAATCATACAGAAGAACGCTACAGCGCTAACGAATTAGAATTACTGACAGTTGAATATTTCAAATACTATCTCTACGGAAAGTATTTCACTGTAATAAATGACCATAGAGCTTTACTATCAATCCTCAAGGAACATCGGTCAAAAAATCATATGATAGGCGACTCTCTAGATGGATCGATCGTCTAATTCCTCATAATTTTACGGTTGAACATATGCCTGGAGCAAAAATAGGCCTTGTCGATTACATTTAAGAAAATTTCCTCTTACGGTGCATACATTGTGGTAGCAACAACATCTACAATCTGCAATTCTTTTAAACACCTCATTTTACGAAAACCACAAACAGTATGTAAATTAAATAGCATTCTAAAATAAAATTCATGCTTACAACAATCGACTAGGTCAATTGCATCGCAAACACCTTATTTTATTAATGACAATTCACATATTCAGACTAAGGCAATTGTTTCGCACTCCAACTCATAACACTTCGTTACCAATTGCATTGCAACTTACAGTACGGACTAAATCTAATCATTCCAACTTAAAAACGTCAATCGCGTCCCGATTACCCTTCACACATTCTAAACCACAATTTGCACTAAACAATCCACCATTGCATAAATCACAATCCATTAACAAATTTTCTGCATCTACACTGCGAAAGTCAGACAGCAAATAATGTGAACAATCTGAACAATTACGCCCAGTAAGGCACATGTTTGATACCAACTCAAATAATCACCACATATTCTATAATTCAGGCGCGAAAATAAAAAAAATGCAACGATAAATACGACGCACTCAAAAAGACCTTGCTTTCTGCCCAAAATAACTCTATAATCAACTACTCAGAAAAAAATGCAATCAACTCCATCTCAAAAATGCCAAGAGGAACATCTAGCAAATCTACCCTTACCAAAGCCCGAGTAACTTTCTCGGATAACTCGCCATCAAACACAGTACCCGGAACAAATAACTCCTCTAACCTGGAGACAACACCCTCAACCAGTAACATGGAAACTGCAGAGGACCTCCGATTAACAGTCACAATCAATCGCATCTTCAGTAAGAAGCTACTGGCAATCCTCACTGGGAAAGACGCTATTCTGAAGGAAGTTTCAGATTACGTCATCCGCAACGACGAAGAACGGCTCAAAGATTTAAGCCCCTATATCTACGCCTACTGGCGTGATATGAGCGTGAAATACGGAAGTTTGTGTATTGATGAACGAATAGCCATACCTAAGTCCATCAAGGATGACTTATTAGAGGACATTCCATTCACCCATACCGGGAGTTTCGCCATGCTTTCGCTGGCCCAAAATATCTGGTAGCCTTATATCCCCCGCGATATAGTAGCTAAGGCTAGTGAGTGCAATTTCTTCACGGAAATTATTAAAAATCTGAAATCAGTGATTCCGCATATCAAATGGTCACCCTTACCCAATTGTATTGAACCAAGTGACGAAATCCAAATTGACTTTGGTGGACCTACAATTAAAGAAAAGGGAATATAGCAATTTTTTTTAGCAAGCATTGATTGCTACTCAAAATACACTACAGTAGAAATAGTAAATAATGCTTCTAGTACAAATGTAATAAAATTTTTTAATATATATATATATATATATATATATATATATATATATTTATATATAAATATAAATATATATATATATATATATATATATATATATATATATATATATATTATATATAGAAAAATTGTACTAGATCACACTAGATGTTTAACAGGTAAAAAACTCAAAACAATTTATATTGAAAGTAATTTTGAACCAATTCAAGCACTGGTAAATGATCATAGAGCAATAGGTCTCGTAGAACGTCTTTTTCAAACATTTAAACGACAACTGTTATATATGAAAGCATATTTAAATATAAAATTTAATCTTGAACCTGAAACACACGCAATTATTCAACAACAACAACAAAAAACTAAACAAAAAACCACAAATAACACACTCTTTGAAGCACATTTTGGCAGACAATGTAATACACCAATCTCTAATCACAACAAAATCAGTTAACAAAAATCTAAATTGTAATAAAAATAATTAATAACTATTTAGACGCGGATACAATCCCAGGTCAATCGTATCTTACAGATGAACAGTGGTTGGATACCCGAATGTGCTCTGATGTGGAAATAGAGCTTGTAATCCGCGCGGCAAATGCTGGTGCTCATGAAGAGCAACAAAAGTTGAAGGACGAGGAAGCTAGACTGATGTTGTCACAGGGCATCTCTAGACCAATTACACGCAGCGAACGTTGCATTCAAGTAAAGATAGCCAGAAAGATTCACTACGCAATTTGCCAGAAAAGGAATTTGGACGGCCTTTAAGAAGTTTTGGCTCCGAGAAGTACGGTTGGAAAAGTCAGTCAACCAACTAGCCAAGTCAGTCAACCAAAAGAACCTAACAGACCGAAGTACGCGTCCGCTTGGATCATGGCCAAATTTGGCACGAAGCACGAACTCAACATGGAACTAGGGCGGTATGTTGATAGAAAACCCAAGAAAATTCATGAAAAGACTCCTGAACAAAAGATTAACAACCACAAAAAAGATCTTCTTAGAAAGCACCTTGTGATCAAAAAGATCAATTGCTCCCGAAAATAGCCCGATGATATAAGGGTTATATCATCTGGACGATTGTGTATATCCACTTCAATCAACGTGGCTAGAGCTGTGAAAATGAAAATTCCTAAAAGGAATCGTAAACAATAAGAGGCTTTTCAAAATCGACCGGACTTAACACAGATTCTTCACTTTATTCCGGCAGAGCCAATTGCTGCACCACCAACACAACCCTCCGTGGCAGGCCCCTCTGCGCTGCAAAAACTCCAATTTTGAGATATAAGAAGCGCTCAATACAATTTAGCGTTACTTCCGACTCTGACCCACCATCTGTACGAAGAAGCAAAAGAAAGTTAAAGAAGCAAAAGAGAACTTTTGACCAGCAAAGGCAATACATTATTCAGGATATACATGATACACATGGGTATTCTACTGAGATTCCTGTTTCTGACACAACTTTCATTGGTGTAGTTTCTCCCAGAAACCCGAATGAACGTTAGACAGTGAATACCAATCTCAACCTACCAATGGAGAGAGACATGACGGTACTTGAGGCAGAACAGCAATCGGATAATTCGGAGTGAAACTTTTTAAAAACTCTTCAAACTTTATATTTTGCTTTATTATTTTATTATTTTTTACTATTATTCAACCGGTGACTGAGTACTAATTTTCTGATTTATTTTATTAATACTTATCAATCAGTTTTGTTTAAATCTTAATTCATTCCTCTCATTTGTGCTCCAATATACCAGTTGCAATTCAAGTTAGTCAACTGCTTTTCAAAAGTTATCTTTCAAGCAGAATAGCTATTCGCGTCGCGAATAACCAACTCCTAAAGTGGAATTAGATTTCAATCTCTAAATTTTGACAATTGCACCGCAATTGCCCAATTCAAACAAGCAGTGGTTAATTGCGATTGAATTGACTTAATACTCAGTTCAAGAGTATAACATAACACTTTACCATAAGACCAGAAAATGTATTAGGCAATGTGAACTTGCCAGTGATGTTTGAAAAATATTGGATGTTAATAGGACTGAGACGTGCAATTCATAAATTTTAAGCTGAAAAATCAATCAAGTATAACGATGAAGTTAAAAAATATATCCAAAACTTTGCAATTTTTTGTCAGAAAATTTATTTTAGCATTTACGATTGACATATCACGATTCACTTTTGCACCCTGGGCTCATCCATCTACTGGAGACAAGCTGGATTTTGACTACTTTCACTACACAGTTCGCAATGACGTTGCTGTTTGGGATGTAAGTAAACATATTTAATAGAAACTCCCTAGCAAAATTATAACAAATTCAAGAGACTATTCGACTATTGGCTCATATCAACGAAAATTGTCTCGAGAAATTTTTGTTTTGATATGAACCTGAAATTTTCTACAAAAGTTTTGTGAAATAAAAATTTGGGCTAGCGGAAGTCGTTGTATACAGAAGCTGCAGGTTTATTGCTTTAAACATAAATCCGTTTATTGATTTGGGCACCAATCACAGACTCAGAAATATGTACTCTCTTTTATTTTTCGAAAACTTTTGTGTTTCAATCGGTCTCCAGTATACATTTCATACCATATGTTTCATGCGCAATACGTTTCGTGCGCGACTATATCATCAAGGTTTTTCGGAGTTGGTTAGTCACTTAGAGTTAGGTATGTTTGTTTCGAGCACAGGAAAACGTAGCTCTCTCCGTGGAACCCTTAATGGGATAAGATAATCTATGTCGAGTCTGCCTGAAGGGATGCGAACAATAATTTTGCCAAATATAACCAAAAAAGACTTCACCGGTAGTTAACACTAAACCTCTGATATTTAGGAGTTTTATTTATGAAACCAACTTATTTATAATCGGCTTAGTCCTGAAATGATTTTCACAGATAACAAGGTTACATTCAACGTAAATACGCTAATATCCTAACAAATTACAACACCCCATTGAAACTCTATTTTCAGATACCTCTCTAGCAAATTAAGAAAAACTCCCTTTACATTAATAAAGAGAACAACCCTAGTCAGATATGCAAACATTCTCGATAGCTAATATCACATCAAAGGATGACCTCCAAGTTTCAAAAAAAAAATTAATAAATTTTTTGAAAGCTTTTTTGATACATCTCCGTGTAGTAATGAGGAAATTAATTTCCCCGAAACGATCAATTCTGAACGTCCAAAACTAAAAGAAGAAAGCTTTCATGAACTACCATATCTCTTGCTTCGTTATCGTTATTGTTATTCTGCATCAAAGTTTGATACAGGAAAAGTTAAAATAAAGCTCAACCTGTCATTGAGACCAAACCAACGGCAATACATAGAAAAGTACACTCAACTGGCATACCGCTCCAACTACAAAAAGTGCCTTACATTTTTAGATATACTCACTCATTTCATTATTATAGCACTATTCAAGACTGAAAACTGCTGGAAACTTATTCGATAACCAACGGAAAATTCTACAGAAGAGTGAATGCCCTACAATAGTCTCAGGAGATTAATAGTCTCACAAATAAACAGTATGATAGTCAAAAGAAAACGTAGCCGACTAATCGAATCACCACAAATCAATACCAGCTCTTACGGAATTCACAATATTGGTTTTCTCAATAACCAATGTGAACATCAGATTTAAACAATTTTTGCGAATTAAACGTACCCAAATGATAAAAATTGTTGTCAATCTAGGATTCACAAACTTCTATAAAAACTTTTCTGTTAGATTTCTTTCTCCCAGCTGCCTTCTCATCATTTATGAACAGAACATAGTTTGGAATGATGTTCCATACTTTATACGAAAATCACGAATTACTTCAAAATATTTGAAAGTTCCACTAAAAGAACCCTATTTTAGACACCGTTAATTTCGTCGGCCGCCGAATCAAGGTTAATTATATCTATAGCTGATAGTTTTTTCAATCTAGAAAAAACATAATTTTTACCATTATCTCAAAATATATTTTTAATTACAAACAAAGGCCCCGTTATGGTAATCTCCTATTCCGAGAATATGTCGATTTTTAATGCACATCAGAACTCCGACAACCAACCTTTTGAATGTTTAAAAAAACAAGGAAAAAACATTCCTTCTAGCTATTCTTGATACAAAGAAAGCTTCGGTATGCTCCGTGATGCCTCCAATTACGGTTTGAGAGCAGAGTTACTCCATAAAGCTGTGGAAAAAATGAACTCATAGCGACAAACTCTTCTTTATCATTTATTCTTTAAAAAACTCGGCGATCATTTACGTTTTGTCGGACAATGAATCTCGCATTCAATTTTTGCTACACCCGATAAACCTCTACATGGAAAACCAATCATTTTTTTATTTCTGCAGAAGAACAAACTGACTCAGGCATTTAGATTTTTTGTTATTTTCGACTAGTTTCGTAAACGTTCTCCGTGTTTCGACAGCGGGTAGAACTCTCTTCCCAGGGATCAATTCTGCAGATCTGTAAAATTAGGAACACAAGACAAAAGTCGTCTAATTTTAGAAGAAATACCGGAAACCGTTAAACTTTTTATGACAAACAAGTAACTCTCCTCTTCAATAAAAATATGAAATTCTAAAACATAAAAACTAAACCTCAATACTTGGCTTATCATTCATTGTGATCTAATTAGAACGAAAAGGACGATTCTTTAAGGTACAAATTGGAAAAAAATATTACCAGACTTCCATGACAAGTATTCTAAAGAGGCACTGCACTTAGACAAAAAGGCATTCAACGATGCATGTTAAAACATCATGCTCAGACATTCAAACAATCGTTAATCATGCAGATTTCGCTCTGGAAACAAACCAAGCAATCTTCTGTTTGAAATAAATTCTTATGAAAAACACCATCAGCAGTAGACTATACAAAACACATCTTTTCTACGTTTTCACGAAGAATTTAAAATAAACAAAGAATATCCTCGATAACACAGCGGGGCCGAGTACTCTGGCAAACAAAAAAACACTCGATCTTTTGATAAGTAGAAACAAAAAGTTACTAAATTATTAGCACAGTTTCAATGATCTACGCGAAATCGAAACTAATGCTATTTTGGTGTTTTTCCGGAGAAACACAATCTTCAAAGCTTGAATTTCCGTGGCACTTCTATTCTCAGTGTTCTACAATGCGAGTGAAAATATCTTTCTGAACACTAAGAATAAGAAAAAACTATATCGAATATCACGGAGAAATAATGATTCCCAAAAAACTAAACATTATGTGAACATACTGACTACGGCTTGCTTAGGCGGCCAAAATAGCAGGACGATGCCGAACTTGATAGTGGTTCACAAGAGGCAATTCTGGAAACGTCAGCATATTTTAACCATATAAATTCAGTGGACACGTAAAAGTCATATCTTTTCTACTATAGATAAATTTTGATGTATCTAAAAAATTGAAGGCATTTTTCAGATTGTATTTCGCCACCCATCACCAAAACGAATGAAGTAAATAAAAATATACATATTTCGAACATATAAAGTACAATTTGAATCACGAACGTCATTAGGTTCTTGATAAAAAATGGTCTTGAAGAAAAGAGTAAGCGTTAACTTACAACGTTCTTAGACACAGTTCTATATGCACATTATAACGCAAGAGCAAATAAAGTCAAGAATCAACCCCACGCTTTATCATCTCAAGCCCCAACAAATATGGGCGTTTCTCAAAAAAAGTGTCCTAGGACCCAAACCCAGAAACCCAATTATGCTATATTCATGGTTAATTGTGATTTATTTGCTAATATTGGACATCCAGAGGACTGCAGTGTAAGTTCAAACCCAAATATACACACTGCAAAAGGAGTAATTTCATATAAGGGTTTCTGTTAGAGTATACACTATAGTAAATAAGTTGTGATCATAAGATAGGGCTTGAAATGATAGCTCAATATAAAAGAGCATAGTAAAACTCTCGCAGTGTGGACCGGTTGGCTCAGTGGAGAGCACAGGATTTCAATCAATTAAGAGATTGTGGGGTCGCAACCCACATTGGTCCCAAACTTTACTCTCACTCTAATGGTGTTGACATTGAATCAACATAATGAGCATAGAGTTGCTGTAATACTTTCAAAAAGAAAAAAACACGTTTAGGGAAAATTTTGCATTATCCTAAACAAAACAAACATATGCGCGCTTTTGTAAGTAAGAGAAATGGCCCACACCAACATCATAAGCTAAATGCGTAGCCTTTTGTGTTCAACAAAACTATTACTAAAGGAATTTCTATGAAACTATATCCAAAAATTTAAACCAGATTTAAACTATTATTAAAACTACATTCAATAGTTGACACCTATAGAAATCAAGGCTTTCGGGGTAGAGAAAATGACTGACATTGGAAAATTTTTTTCCGTATTTCCAAAAGAACTGTTTGCTCCAGAACAAAGGGAAAACTAAAAAGACAACTCTCCTCTTACGCACAAAAGAAAACTGCACATAAAAATCATAGACAAACTTTTTAAGGATGGTACCACATAAATTGTCTCCCAAAAATCAAACAAACTGTTTATACCCTCAAAAATAGAAGGACTTTCTCTCCAAGAGCCGGTTAAAAACCTTTCTAGAGAAGTTGTTTTTGTAGATAACCCTTGAAAGACTACAGAGTAATTTTGTTTACACAACTAAACCTCTGTTTCTCTCCCAGTACCCGGGCCAACGATCATACAACTTTCTTTTAATTCGTACTAGGTCATATATGATTCTTAGTAATCATACTAGGTCATATATGATTTGTATGAATTCTTGGTAGTCATACAAGGACCATATTTGACTTCCTAGAAATCATACAGGGATCATACAAAAAATTTCAAAGACTAGAAACTGTATAATTTTGATTTTCAATTGAATTTGAAAAAAATTCTTGGAAATAATACAAGGTAAAATATGACACATAAAGCATTGACTGGTGCCACAATTCCTCGTATAATGTAGTCAGAGGACTTATTAAATTATTATATCGCATTTGAAATCAATATTTGATTCTTTGTGTTTGCTAAAAGAATAACTTTGTGGTTTAAACACATTCGGAAAAACGAATATGAGGTTATATGAATTTTTTTATTCTTTTTTTTTTATTCTTTTTAGTATAAGCTGGCTTCAGAGTATGTCCAAAATTTTGTTATCTATTTGGAGGTACTACTTTTTTAGTGCCCAACTTTGCAAATGATACTGTGCGTTAGGGTCTCATGGCGGATCACAATGTGATGCCGGGGTATCATATAGGTGATGCCCTACCGAATAAAAACAAAAAAATATAAATGGTAAAACATTTTTGAAAAATAGGTGTATGATTCTAGGTATTCGTACTAGGATCATGTATGATTTCTTTGGTTTCATACAAGGATCGTACTAAGAAATCAAGTATGGACAGTATGAAAACATATATGATCCTTGTTTGAAATCAAGGAAACTTCAACCTGGGTAAGAAGATAAAAATTAACTTTGTTTATTCCAACTATACAGACCCACATATTTCACTTCCATTCCACAGACAAAACAATATGAAAAAAGAACTAAAGTACACGATCTTTTTATAGGAACTAACAAAAAAAAATTACCAAACTAATAGCGCAGTTTTAATAGTTCTAGTCGAACAGAAAGGGGCCTAACGATGAAAATAAACACAAATTTTTTTCTTCCAAAATTTTAACAGGGCATTACTCCACAAAAAGGAAACGAATTCCCACAATTCTTTTGCGTCCACCTTCATTAGCGCAACTACATTGTGGAGGGAATCAAATAAAACCAACTAATCTAGAAAAGTCCTTCCACTTTTTGTTACACTACCCAGTCAGATAAATCCATTTCCTTCGAAAAAACAATTATAGACATTTTTTGCGCAATAATTACTCAAATGAAAACCAAAATTCAAGTTAAGAGAAACCTGTCGACAACATTGTACCTCTCGACCCCTGCAAATCCAAAAACTTGTTGTTATATACGTCTGTCATGTATTATAAATATAAATTAAACTTAACAAGTTCACATTTCAGCCCTTTTTGCCTCATCTCAATAGCCTCTTTCTTCTTTTGCTTTTATCTCAAACTTTTAACTCTCTTGATATCTTAAACCCAAATATGTTGCTTTAAGTTACTTAACTCTCCTCTCTACAGAGCTCCAAATCAGTTTTCCGTTCTTTTCCAAATACAAAATCTTTGTAAAGAACATCAAAACACACAAAAGCATTTTTTTCTTAGTTCTAATATTCAATCACAACTATTGGAAAATTTCGTGCCTTATAGTTACGTGATGATTTTCCTTTAATTATCCATTTAAAGTGCTATAATTTAGTTCAAATTCAGATACCTTTCAAGGACATATCCAGCCCTTATTTCCATATAGGCCTGTAACCTCTTATTTGTTTATGTTTACTAAAAACAACCGCAGACTGACAGATTACTGATAAACATATTACGTATACAAAAACCTCAATGTTTACTTTTTTAAGTTCCGTTACGATGAACTTGTAGAATTATAAAAATAAAGTCATGAGAAGTTATGTACTCGTTGAAGTAATTATGCTCACAAAGTAAGTGCTAATATGGAATTTGTATATGTTATCAAAAGACATAAATACACGTACAAAACCCAGAAATTGCCCAACTTGAAGACCGGGAACCTAAGATGATCAGAGCACCGATGAACCAGACTGATAATCAGTCGATAGTCAAACTTGATAAAAATTATTAAACTTCTTATTCTGCCTTCGAAAAAACTTTTTATAATTTCGATAATATGATCTAAGAGTGAACTGGAAAAACTTGTCCAAATTCTGAAAGTTATTAAAGAATTTGATAGAACTAAAGAACAGCCGTGGAACGCTATTAAATTACAAGGCAAGAAGTGGAAATATCACGCATCTGACCCGCTCGAAAGAGTCTAATACCAGCTAAGTATATTCAAATTATATCCACAAAATTCACACTATGAAACAACCATAATAGGTCCTTATACAATGGCCATAATTCTTTTTAATTACACTGAATACTATCCTATATAACAACGAGAGAAACAATCTAAAAGTTAGTGCGCAACATGGTGAAAGGTGGCAGGAGTTATGAATTGTTTACCAGGTTCACGGACCGAAATTCAGGTCGACTATTCGTAAAATTTGATCGTTTCTTCCATGGTTTGATTCTTTCCTTCACCTTTTTCACTTTCTTACTTGAAAATGCTTCAGTCAACATCCAGCACATCACTTGCGAGCAATACGATAATGCATAAAACAGTAAAAGAGGAAAAATAATAACAGTGGGTGAAAACGGTGTTTGTGTCTTTGAGGACTAACTACAACAACAATTCAAAAGTGCTTGATTGGACAATAACAGGGCAAAAATGGACCACAGCTGCTCGACAGCAAAAAACAACACAGGGTTTATACCAACACGGATATAGTGAACCAATTAAGTTGAAAAGTTATCGTTGCTTTATTTCTGCCAATATACAAAGAACACATTCTCCCTGATATAAAAAATCGCTTTGTTTCCCTCAATTTTGTTGAACATTTTTATGAAAATAACTTTACCTTCACTCAGAAGTTTAACTTAAAGCTAGCTCACATAGTAACAGCTTTTTCATCTGCAATCCAAAAATCTATTTTAATTTATGTGCTAGACAACAACGATAAACGTGTTGTATTTTTTTGCATAGCTAAAAGTGTATATCTAAAAGTGCAAAAAATTTTGCCTCCGAAACAAATTTCAATCACACAGTGATATTAATCTTGTTACAATCATCACTGATTACCAGATAACCTCAGAGCTGAAGACCTAAGCTAAATTACTGAAACTACCCTTTGAATATTGATTAAGAAAAGGCAAACCAATATTATTAAAACAGCTCCGGAGGTGAATGAATCAATTGACTGTCTCGGCCATTATATTGGAGTGCAACTTCCACAGGGCCTGTACGGTCGTGGTCCCCCAAAACTTTCCTTGACTGTGTGCAATCTTTAATGGAGAGACTTCGGCAGCCCTTAAGGCATCAACAATATACAGTCTGACAATTCGACCGTAGCATTAGGCACTAATTTCATAAGCAGCCCATCCTTATTATAATTAGAACAAATAGTGTCAGTATTTTGTCTATCTGACCTATTTTTCTACTCATTAATTGACTAGGATAAATATTTTCATTTCTTTTATCTGTGCTAACCGAATAATCTCCTCAATAAATTAAGTTGAGTGAATTAGAACAAATTAAGACTGATTTAACTATAAGTATATAACTCAAAGGGGTAATAAACAAAAAAACACATGCACAAATCAACATCGCATCTTTCTCTTGACCAGAAACGGAAAGGTTGAACGAGTTTGAACAATTAACAATGGGAGCAATCGGCGTTGAAGGAATTGCCGCAGCGCAGCAACCCAATTTTCTCCAGTTACACCTAAAAGGAGATGCTTTAAGACACTTCATAACCTTACCAGGCCTGCAGATGAGAGATATTTTGCGGAGAGTATCACAGCCCTTAAGAATACACTCACACAAGATGACTTGAGAGAGATCAGAGTATTAAAGTTAGAGAGCCAGAAGTCAGATACAGTGAAAATTTTCTTAGAAAATTTAAGAAAAGTAGCAAACAAAGCATACTTATTGCTCCTAATTGAAGTGATACCAGCAGGAGCATGTAGTGCTGAAGCCCATAGATTTGCTCCTAAAACAGCAGCAAGAAACTCTGCCCTTGAAACGTCATAAAATTGTAAAAAAAAATGAGCCAATAAAACGGCTTCTTCATAAAGTCTATGCCAAATTGTTTAAACCCCAAGCTGTTAGAAAGGCCAGAAACGGACACAATAGATCAATCATGCACCTTAGCCAGCCAACAAATTGCAATGACAGAAATGTAGAGAGAAGTATAGAGAGAAGTATTATGACGAATTTAATGAAATAACAAAATCAGACACAAAAAATGTTTAATGCAAAAACATCTAAATCCAGAAATCAAAAAGAACTAGAACAGAAACTTGAGCACAAAGTATAACTTAAAATTGAGCAGCCAAAACAAGGCCCAGTAAATTTTTTGACAACTCGTCTCTCAACATTACCCTCACACGTCCCCATGTCCCCTTCACACATTACCCCACATGTCCCCTACCGTTACCCTCAAAAGTCTATAGACAAAGTTTTAGACCAAATTATTGTCCCGAAAATCAAATTTATCAGCCAAATTAGTTTCAATATCAACCAAATTATTGTACCAAATTAAAGTAAGAAAACCAGTTTATAATGAAAAAAAAGGAGCGCAAAAAAACGCAAAAGAAATAATAACAAAAACTTAAGTGAAGAAAGCTGCGCAATTCCCAAAACAAGCATCTCGGCCCAAACTAAACCCAGTAGCAATTGTTCGGCAATTATTTAGCAAATTCCCACTTTTAGGCAGAAAATTATCCTATCTTAAATTTAAATTTAAGAAATCAAGTCACAAATCATGCCACAAATCAATTCACAATAAATCAGTTAATTCAAGTCACAGATACCCCAAAACGTGGTAGCCCAATGCCATCATATCACCGATATGGTTTTAAAAAAGCAAAAGATTTTAGTTATACAGGTGCTCTTCAGCACAAAAACCCAAGAGACATGAACTAACCCTGTAATCAACAAAAAAATAATACAGCCCCCAATATTTAAAACCAAAAAAACTACAAAACGCCTCTAAACGTAGTTAATCATTATAACGAAAGCACATTTTGTCCTAGCTCTGATAAAGTAATAAAACCAGTTCATAGTGAAAAAAAGTGCAGAAAGCGCAAAAGAAATTATACCAATAAAGCAATTAAAGTTACATTGCTGATAAGGCAATTAAAGTTTAATTTAAATTGGGCGCACAAACATTCACTGAAGACTTGTGGTTTTATAACCCATTCTTTGTTTAGCATAAAGCTGGCATCTGCCCTGGAAAAAGCTACCTTAAATTCCCAGATGAAGCTCTTTAAATAAAAAAAATCAAGCCAAAAGAGCAACCCAGAAGGATAGTTAGGTGGAGTCTATACACAGAAAAACAAGTATTACAGACAAATCAACAAGCAATTCTAGAATGCAAGCTCCAGGTAAAACTGGAATTATTCACTGATATTTGTGGAATAATAAAGCAAATAAAGTTACACTGAAGAACAATTTGTGGAATAATAATCCCCCTCACACATTACCCCACATTTCCCTTATCGTTACCCTCAACAAGTCTAGAGACAAAGTTTTAGACCAAATTATCGTCCCGAATATCAAATCTATCAGCCAAATTAGTGTCAATATCAGTCAAATTTCTGGCCTCAGCAACAGTACAGCCCCGTTCTAATACTTACCGAGAATTTAGACCCCCATTTAACACTACTAGACAATATTATTATAATGAGCAACCACAGACTCAAAACCACAGACTAAAAAGTAATTAAAACTATGAAAATCCTCAAACCAAAGTTAATCATCATAACGAAAGCACGTCTTGTCCTGGTTTTGATAAAGTAATAAAACCAGTTTATAATGAAAAAAAGAGCGCAAAAAACGCAAAAGAAATAATAACAAAATCTTAAGTGAAGACATTTGTGGAATAATAATTCCAAACGGAATCTTTGGAAAATATTGCAAATTAATTTTAACGTCCCCTCTAAGTGATGTAGCTGAAAACAACATCCTAAAAAAACTGAATCCTGAACATTACTGAAAACCCAGTCACCATTTTTAATTGCGAAAAAATAGCCAATTTCTCATTCTTTAGGTGTGACCGAGCAGAAAAATGTGTTGGAGGTAGATCCTCAACGACTAAATGTCGCAAAAATTAGAGAGAATTACTTAACAGAAATAAATTAGTTAATTGAAGTCACAGATACCCTAAAGCCTGGTAGCCCAACGCCATCACAAGACTGATACGGTTTTCGAAAAGTAAAAAGTTTAGTTATGCAGGTGCACTTCAGCACAGAAACGTAAGAGGTATGAACTAACTCTTTAATCAACAAAAAGAAAATACAGACCCTCAATCCTAATGAGCAAACAAAAAACTATAAAAAAGCCTCAAAACATAGTTAATCATTTTAACGAAAGCACGTTCTGTCCTGATTTTCATAAAGTAATAAAACCAGTTTATAGTGAAAAAAAGAGCGCAAAAAACGCTAAAGAAATAATAACAAAAATTAAAGTGAAGAAAACTGTGCAATTCCCAAAACAAGCATCTCGGCCCAAACTAAACCCAGTAGCTAATGTTCGTAAATTATTTAGCAAATTCCCACTTTCAGGCAAAAATTATCCTATGTTAAATTTAAATTTAATGAAGAATTAGATAGGGGGCATTTGAAGTAATTTTTGAAGTAATTGATAGGGGGCATTTGCAAACAAAACAAGTCGTGAGTTTTACAGAGAACTCATTAACGTCAATATTATTTCAAAAACAGAAACAAAAAAACCTGATCTAGATAAAGTTAGAATGACAAACGAAAATATACAAAAAAATGCTATGCAGCACCGATACGGTTTTCAAAAAGCAAAAGATTTTAGTATGCAGGTGCTCTTCACCACAAAAACCCAAGAGACATGAACTAACGCTGTAATCAACAAAAAAAATACAGCCCACAATTTTTCAAACAAATAAAACTAGAAAACGCCTCAAAACGTATTTAATCATTATAACGAAAGCACGTTTTGTTCTAGCTCTGATAAAGTAATATAGCCAGTTCATAGTGAAAAAAAGTGGAGAAAGTGCAAAAGAAATTATACCAATAAAGCAATTAAAGATACATTGCTGATAAAGCAATTAAAGTTAATTTTAAAATGGGCACACAAACATTCACTGAAGATTTATTGTTTTAATTCGTCACCACTCCGGTAACATAAGAATAAAGCTGGCATCCACACAGGACAAATCTACATTGATTGTTCAGATAAAAAAACAAAATCAAGCCAGAAACGCAACCAGAAAAGTGGTTAAGCTGAAGAAGTTGGGAGTATGTACCAAGAAAAACAAGTATTACAGCTAATTCAACAAGCAATTCAACAAGCAACAAGCTGCAGAAAAAATTTGAATTATTCACTGACCTCCGTGGAGTATTATTTCCGAACAAGAACTTTGAAAAAGAGAGTGAATTAATATTAGTCCTGTCTAAGTAAAATTGCTAAAAATAACATACTAAATATCTATGTCCTGAACATTAGTGAAAAACCAGTCATCAATTTTAATGCCAAGAAATAACCACGTTCTCGTTCTTTACGTCTGACCAAGTAGATAAGTTATTGGAAGTAGATCCTCAATTAATAAAGGTCGCAAAAATGAGTCAGATTTAATTAACAGAAATAAATCAGTTAATTCAAGTCACAGATACCCCAAAAACGCAATGCGCAACCATCAAATTTGGCTCCAGAACACAAAAAAATTGTGGTTCCCAGCCCCTGAAACGTAGCCTGATCCTACAAACTTTTCGCCCTTGCAGAGATAACTATTTGAACAATTGCCAAAATTGCCAGAAATGGAGAAATTAGACTCAAAGTGTAACCACCCGGATAAAAATCAGTTTTCTGAGCAAATTCTGGTGGGATCAATTGGCCGGAACAATGAGCAACATTTTTGGTAGGCCAATTAATAGTTAAATTTAGCGACATCTTTGCAAAACACAGACTTGACGTAATAGAGATATAAATAGAGATTTGAAAATAAAGTAAACGCCAGAAAGAAGTATACCACTTTATGAAGAAGGCACTCAAACAACTATTCATCTTATAGGAACTGCAGGTAGAACTGGCTTTAATGCACTTTTACGGAATGATAAAGACTCTGTCTCAATCAAGATATAGTAGTCCCCTCTTTGCGCAACGAAAAAACTCAGGACGACTTAGACTGTTAAGTGACTTCAAAGTAAATCATTTGCTGATAAACGTCTATGTGAACACAAACTTCCCCATTTCAAACATTAGTGATGAAACAATCTACTTCGCCGGGAAAAAGTTGTTTACGAAACTTGATTGTTCTTAGCCATACCATTGTGTGCATATGGCAGACAATGTATCAGTGCTAATGATAGCATTTAATTTTGCATCGAGAACTTTTTGCATATAAGCCCTAAAAGCCTTTCTCAAGGACTAAATAGGCCAGTAAACTGATTAGTTTCCATCATTTGACGTTATTTGGACCCGTGCTTAGACTAAGGAAATTGTACCGCGTTTATGAATGATTTTTGGGTACCATCTTTAATTTGAACAATTGGTACCATCTTTACGAGAAGTGTTTATCTGTATATGCTAATCGGGACTGAAGTTGTCACCCGAAAAGTGTGAAATAGCAACAGATATAATGAAATTCCTCTGAAATAATATTAGTGTAGAAGGAATATCACCAGAAAGGACAAAAAATTCCTATAATATCCTAGATGTATTGAAAATGCCAAAAAACAAAGCAAATAAAGTGATTAATAGGCTTCACGCAATTCTTCCGAAATTATTTCTTCCGCAATTTAGTTTAGAAACTAATGTCAACTTACAAGACACGCTCCTGAAGAAGAACACGTAACAATATTAGAAGTAATAAGGAAAGATCCAAAAAAACCACAACTGTAACATTGCGATTAACAAAACCAGGCTTACAGTATGTAAATCTCTGTGCCGCTAGCAGCCTTGGTGCAGTTTTTTTACTGATATTTGAAGACTACGTAAAAGAAACTGGAAAGAAAGAAACGAAGACATACGCGCCTGTGTCGTTTGGATCTTATCTGTTTAGTGCAACGCAAAAAACATCTCTATCTACTACTAAGAGTTCCTAGCTCTGTATTTTGCGCTGGACTATTTTTCACACTACATTTGGGGATCAAGAAAACAAGTACTTATACTCACTGACAATAAAATCCTTTCATCAAAATTAATTCCGCCATCTCTTTGGATTTTTTGGATAGAATAATAGCCTTTTACATAGTAATTTATCAAATCTCAGGACGCGCCTCAGTATATTTTCTCTCTAGAATGGGGAATGATAGAACGGCAAAACTGTCTTTGAAACTGACAAACAGAGTTGCAGTTAGAAAAATTGAAATTGATACTGAAGCACAAAATCCTGATTTTGAATTAAATGTATTATTAGACACTGAAATCACTGACGACGAACTAAATTGAGATGCACTAAATGCTCATAAAATTTTGGATTTTACGATGAGTACAAAAAACGCCAAGGTAATCTACTTAAAATAGAAATTCAGTGACTATTTAATAAAATGTAAACTCCGAATCAATTCAATTCAGTATCCAAATCCTTTAGATGAGTTTCCAGATCTCACAGACAATTTAATCAGTCTTAATTTAGCAGAAGAGCAGCAAAAGGAAGCTGATATTAGAACAGTATTAGGCAGGACAGAGGAAAATATTCAACAACCAGACTTAAAATATGCTTCAAAAAATTAAAAAAGAACCAAATCTTTTTAACAGATCAATTCTTGAAAGAAATTGTTATAGCGGAATTTTTATGATGATACAGGAAAAATAATTCCAAAACAGTTCTGTGTACCTACGCATTTGTGGAAAGAGACTATATATAGGCTTCATAATTCAAAAACAGCAGGACTTTGATGCATCACAGCAGCTATTCAAGATTTGAGATCGCGATTCTACCACCCAGGTTTTACTGAGCATTTCATAAGTTTCATCAGAAACTGCCTTACATGCCTTCACTTAAACTGAGTTCCCAAAAGGCATATCATGCCAAAGTTGCAACCGGTCAGTTTCTTGCAATAATACCAAGGTGAAGTGCTCCAAATTGATTAGGTAGGACCACTAAAGTCCAAACAACTTAGGTATGGTTTAAGTGGAATAGATATTTTCGCAAAATATCTATTCGCAGACCCTCTGACAAACAGATATGGCGACACAGTAGCTCAAGAACTAGTAAAGGTTTTTCCTCAGCACAACTACATTCCTGAAACGACACTTAGTGATTTAATGTCCGAAGTAGCAAGCTTACTGGAAGTAAAGTTGGAGCATGCATCGCAATAGCTTTCTCAAACCATCGGAGCGGTAGAAAGATCACATGGAACATTAAAACGTATTCTAAATCTCAATAATGAGGATCAATGGAAAGACTGGCACAAAATTATTCCTCTAGCAACCTTAATACCTCTAATTCAATCAGCATTCGGATTATCATTCAGCAATAAATTGTGGCCACTCAACTTTTATCCCATGGAAGAGAACCATTAAAACCTCTTCATTTTCAATTCTCCAGGAAAACAAGGGATGCAGTCCTGTTAACTCTGACTTCTTAAATGAGCTGCAAGACGCCATAATGCAAAAGTTTGGGGAAAACGAAAAAACTGACAAAAGCATGTTTGAATTACAAAAATTTTGTGATCGAAAAGCATCAGCAAAGGCCATACCCGAAAAATCATTCCATTCAGTTCTGAAACCTGAATTTCTGGAACCATCAACAGCAATTGCTTCCCAAGTTAGGGGATGGCAACCGCTATACAAAATTGAAAAAATCCATACTAATTCAAACTACATGAAGAGAAAGGTAAACACAAATTATACGCAAAGTGTCCATCATATCAGGTTAAAACCAATAAAACCTAGAGAAACCTTCGACCTCACTCAAAGTCATCGACTCGGCAAACTTTCAGCCTGACCCATGAAGCGACAGCATATGGAACCAGATCTTCTTGACAAACATGTCCGAGAAATAATCGAAGGACAGAAAGAATCAAAAGAGAAAACAAAAACTGTGATACCAAACCCAGTTCCAGAGACCAAAAACGTCCCTCTAGGCAAACCATTGGCCGGAATGGTAGCAGCGGCAGTCCCAGCAGTACCTGTACCAACGCCACCATCGCCAAGAGCAACAGTACCAACAGTTAGACCGCGAACGGCACCAGTACATCTCCCGGTATTTGACTCTTCAAGTTCAGATGACTCAGTCCCAAATTGTTTGAATAGTTCGAATGAAAATTTAGCTGATCTGAATATAAATGCAAAACAAATGGAAGAATGCCGGTTGATCCCAGGATTGCAGATGAAATTTGACAAGTCAACCAGAAGTTTGTGTAACACTGGTATCATCCTCTTCATCAGATGGCAAACAACCTCAACCTGCAATAGTACCATGCGATATTGACTCGCCACCAAAAACATATGAAAAACAATAGGGCTGGGTGAAAGACAGATAAGACTTCAACAAATTAACCCAAAACGCAAACCAATGAAAACTTCATTCAAGTCACCATGGAGTAATCAACAACATAATGAAGTACACGGATTCAAAATGAAAAAAATTCAGTGCAAAAAAGAGATTGAACAAACTCTTACCAAACTTGCCAAGTTAAACAATCAGGTAGCCCAATGCGGCGAAATGCAATAGCTAGTTTGGAACAAGAAGAAAAACGAGAAGCAAAAAGGCATCAACTCAATCGGCAAAACAATCAGATACATGAAATTGAGAGACAAAATTAGACCAAGTCAGAGCAAGTATAACAAAATATTCTGGGAAAAAGTCCAGAAGATCAGTAAAGAGCCCAGCTACTAGATCACAAACAAATCGTTCATCTCGAGCATCATCTCAATAAAGTATAAATAATCTTAGTCAAGAGATAAACGCAACATAATTCATTTCCTCAACAGATATCTTACAATCTGCACACTTTCTGCACACTCTGTATTCGCAGACCTTGCATTGGCAAAAGTCCTAGCACGGCAAGTCAAATGCTGTTACCCTGAAATAGCAAAATACAATAACTTCAACTATCCTAAAAATATTGGCTCTATTTTTTAAATTTTTTGATCCCTATTTCAACCGATATGTGTTCAACTTAGTTACCAAAGACAGATTCTTTGACAAGCCCACATAACAACCAGTACTAGTAAATTTTTATGAATTGCAAAAAATAGTCATAATCGAAGCAATTCGACACTTTAGCCTTCCAAAACTTTCTTTTGAGCTTATTTGCCAAACCTTTGACCCTTTACCCATACAGTCCAGAAAACCCCATTTTCCCCAAAAGCTCAATAAGCCCGAGAAAAATGGCAATCAAATCCAAAAACTGCTAAAAGTTCGAAAAAATTGACTTAAAAATTCAGTTTTTTAAATATATTTCAAGAAACACTTACTCAAACTTAGATTAACTTAATGTTCTGAAAAGTACTTAAAAAGTAGTAGCGGTCCCAGCTATAATCAACCCATTCCAGCCAGAAAAACAGTCATAAATTTGTCCAAAATGCTCCCTTCACTCCAAATGTTTGCGCTGCAGGGTTTTTAAGCAGAGGAGTCGACTTGCAAGTTTTGAAGCGCTTTCAAGCGTTTTACAATACGAGTGTCGGCGAGCACCTTGAAAATTGACATCTTTTGAATCCGCTCGAAATCATCAAAAACGTTAAGAAAGAGTCCTCAATTAATACATTTTATTAACCTAGACCATTCTACTACTCACGCTTGACAAATCACAGTATCCAAAAATTCCTTCAAAAGTCAATGAAAATTGAGCTATGAAAAAAATACAGAGCTCTACCAAAAAGCGTTAAAATGGATCAAACTGTAGTATAAAGTACACCCCAAAAACATGTCAAAATCTTCCTCCAAATGCCTCCTATAGCTAATCCCAGCGTCAGTCAAAATAGTCAAACAACCATCAGAACCCGTTTATTCCTAGTATATGTCGAAAAATGACAAGAAAAACGAAAGTCGAGCAACAAACGCGTTTCACTGCTTAAAAAATTGTGTCAGTATTTGTCCCTCCCCAACCGATTGTTTTTTCCTGTACCCCCCTACCAGCCAATTACAAGCACCCACTACCCGCGAACTACCTGAAAAAACAGTCCCAATTCTCAGAAAAAACTACCAGAAAAAACAGACTTATACCCAACAAAGCTCCAAAGTTGCAGAAATTATCCCCAGAAAAAAATTAGATACTTCCCTCTAGAATCACTAATGTTGTTTTCTGACAGAAACCAAGAATGCCATTCGTTCCCCCACATGTATGTTCTCCGAATATGCGCTCCCAACCCCCTAGTGCAGATTTAAGCTGAGAAAAGACTGCCAAAGCACCGAAAATCGCAAAAAAGCTCGTGTAATTCTTGAAAAAGTTGAATTAAAAATGCATCTTAAAACCCGTATATGCCCAAAATTTTTATTGAGTCATTTCGGAAAAAAACCAGTTTCAAAGCAGCAAAAAACTTTATAAATTGAAAAACAATAGTTGAAGCCACCCAAATTTGCTACAGGGTTTTTTCAAGCCGCGTTTTTTGGCCATTTGCCAGCCCGATCCAAGCATTCTAACTATCGACTGACGGCGACCACCCTGATTTTGGACACATTTTGAGTTTTCACGAAAAAGTTCATATAATCCAGAATAATGGTCCAAACCCTGATATTATAAGCTTAAAACATCCGTCTGCTCAATTTCTACACGTCCATATTAAAAATGGATAAGTAAACTGTTGAAATAATTTCCGTTTTAGAGATTGTATCCAATTTTCAGTCTCTTTTGTAGTTTTCCAAGCCTATTAAACCCATTCATTCGCTTAGAAATTCACAAATTTTGCAAAAGAGGAAAAATCGAGGTATGCACATATTTGAAAAGAATGAATGAAAAATTTCAGAGTAATAAACTCAATATTCTGAGCACAATTCATGCCCCTGACAGCACCAATAGTTGCCATCAACATAGTAGTCACTAATTTGACCCACAAATATTGCCAAAAGTTATTTATCTGCAACTTATGACAACATATACATCAAACATCATGAGCCACAACAAAAATTATTGCAAATTTTCCAGAAAAAGTGGGACAAAACACATGTTAATCATCTCCAAAGTCTTAAAAAATCTACTCCTTATAACTACAGGCACTAGCCAATAGAACCTGATTTATGCAATTAGAGTACAACTAGACCAGCACATGTCTTTAAAAAGCTCGATTAATTAAAAAATCACCCATTAAAAATTAGCAATTTGGAAAGCAAAATCAATGGTTTGACCCGATTAATATTTCCAAACCCTATAATTCAGTAATGTACATTAGTAACAGGCACAGACAGTACAATTTAGACCATCCAGAATAAATATTACCTCAACAGTATTTTTGTGCGCCGCAGATTTTTTGAATTTCTGAATCGATCCGCAAATTTTGAGTCCGATTTGAGCAGTTTGAAAACCGAGTGACAGCGAGCACCGTGAAAATTCGCTTCTCTTCATTTTTCAGAAATGATTAAAAAATTGATCAAAAAATGTCCTTAAGCCTGAATTTTTAGCTTAGTTGGTCCCAACATGTGTTGGACAAGTCGGCCAAGTCCAGAAATTTTCTCAAAAGTGAAAAAAACGAAAAAACATATATTTGTTCCACCTGTCTTGATGTGCAAAAGTGATCAAAATTGCGACAAAAGGCAGTAGAGAAATTCAGTAACAAATAAGTTTTGAAACCAATTCATATCACACTCAAAAGATACCGGTAACCAAGTGAAATGTCTAAAACCATTAGAACCAGAATAAAATAAATTTCTTGCAAGTAAACCGGAAATAACGATCACAAATGAAGAAAAAGTCACATTATTAAAACTCTTAATCTATCTGAAATACGTCATTATATAGTAGCGAATCTTCACAAAACCAACATAACATGCCCACATGCAGCTCTTGCATTAGTTTCACCAATATAAAACCAGGTATAATTGTTCAAATGTGAATATAATACTGAAAAGATCACCTAACACGCGCCTTTTGTTTGACTTGTTTGACTTGAACGCGCCTCATACCTTCAGCTTCACCTGACCTTAAAAGTTGCCAAAAAATGGTCAAATTTCTTAAAATCACTGAAAATTGATTAATATTGATGCACAAAAATAGAAAAAAAAACTCACTCAGGAGAGTTCAGAATTGGTTCACAATGGTAGCGAAACTAACCGTAGATGAATTTCCCGATGCACTGTATCAGTATAGCAGGGGCGGAGTGCTTGGCATTGTGAGAATGTTTATAACATACTTACCTGCCCCCCCCCCCACTTTCTCATCATACTCCCAGTAGGTGTTGACATTGCATCCGAAGACCATTCCTACAAACTAAGGAAAGAAGCCTATGTTAACAATTTGCTACACATGCTTACAAATTGTTTGCCAAGTAACAGAAAGCATAAATTACACAGCCAAAGATCCATTGTCTTCACTCTCAGCGATCTCGTTTTCAGATGCGACGTAGGCTTTCGCCAGCTGAGTGAAACCAGGCAACTTATCTTTGCCTCAATAGCCAAGCGCAAAGCACGAAAGTTCTGCTTCGGCACCTTATCTGCAATTCAGAGAAAAAAACATTAATTGAAAGCCCATAAAGGGCAAAAATTGCGGTAAAATGTGATATATAATATATACATATATATATATATATATATATATATATATATATATATATATATATATATATATGTATATATATATATATATATATATATATATATATATATATATATACATACCCGACTTCTGATCAGTTTGAGTGAAGTACAAAGCACTGAGAGCACAGAGACCCCTAACTTTGGCTTTCACACCAGCTACATCAAGCCGTTTTTGAGTTTCAAACAACACTACGTCCACATGAACAAAGGAAATGTCGTTGGAAAACTCAAACCCTAGCTCAGCTCAGACGTTAGCGCAAATATTTGCACAGAATAAGGTACAATGCACCACT
>NW_027449335.1:0-12797 GCF_964194025.1 Convolutriloba macropyga | reverse complement strand
GGTGAAGCGCAGCTCCGGCCCATGCCCAATGACATGATCACGCCCTCCCTCCACAACACCCGCCCTCCCCCCTTCCCGCTGCAAGCGCCCTCCCCCCCCCCCCCCCCCCCCCTTGGTTAGCCTTCCTGTCGTCCCTCCTGTCAGGCCTGGCAGACGTCAGCACCGACGAAGACATGCGCCCGTCCTTCTCGGCTTGACTGAGCGCCTCGCTTTGTGATTCCCTCTGCTCTTGATGCCTCTGTTCGCCGCCAGCCGTGTGGCCCTCACTGTGACAATGCACGGCCACGCAGGAGCTCTGTGTTGGGCTCCTTGGACAACAAGGACAGGTACATGCTCATCGACACCCTGTTCAGCCTTGCGGAAGCCTACCTCTTCATGCAGCTCGTGGAGCTCAAGGTGGTGGTCCCCTCGTCCCCTCGTCCCTCTGCCTTGCGCGCGTCCGCGTGTGTGTGACCGTGACAGTGCCGGGCGTGCAGTTGGCGACTCTCACCCCCTCGACGCGTCACCCACGACCCCTTACCCCTCTCCTGCTTTTCACCCTGCTGCCTACCACGAAGCCTTCACCCCAGCTCACACGGCCCCGCAATCCCGGCACCCCCGCCCCCTCCCCTCCCCCCCCCCCCCCCCCGAAGCGCCCCGCCGTGGAGCCCTGGTGGCAGGCCCCCTCTTGGTGGCTGTTCTGCACCCAGCATCAGACCAGCGCCATGTTTCCCAGCTTACATTCACAACTCTACATCTCGTGATCCATCCGTTGTCCGAGCTCCACACCTCCATGTCTCCCCTACGCAGCAGCTACGGTTGCCTCACATGCTTGGCTAGTGGTCGCTCAACTTGCCGCTCATTCTACAACATTGCCCATCCTCGGCCCCCTTCCAGACCCGGCCCACTTCCCCCCCCTCCCCCTGGCGTCCCCCTTCCCCCCCCCCCCCCCCCCCCCAGCCCGCCTTTCACTTGTCTCTGAGAGCTGTTGGGAGGGCATCTCAGGGGGACTGAGTGCAGGCCCCGTCGGGTCTCTGTGGGTGCAGGATAAGCACCCACAGGTCATGCCCGGCAACAAGGCCTACTCGGACCTATACCGGGACATCGCGGGGCTGTGGATCTGTGTCACAGAGACGGCTCGCTGAAACGGGTGCGCCCCTCACCCCCCTGTCTTCACCCTTTCCCCTCACACCACGACTGTCTTCATGAGATACCGAGGCCCCAAGGCTTCCAGCTGCCCATGCAGTCGTCCACAGGCCCTGGCAAGCCCCCACGCCCCCGCCCCCTCTGCCCCTCTGCCCCTCCACTTCGAAACTCACCCAAGCCCCCCCCCCCCCCCAACCACACACACACACACACACACACACATCACACGCACTCTCTGCGGGTGATCGTCTTTGCCTCGGATTCCCATCTGGCACTTGGTCTTGGTACCTTGTCTTTCATGAACACTTCGAAAGCATGGGCGAGGCTAGGGGGGAGGTGCATCCGTGTAGAACAGGGAGGGAAGTCGACATGGAGGCGGGGAGGCAACGTGAGGGACAAGTACGCAGGAGCAAGCAAGGCCGCCCCACTGCCTGCCCCCACTCCCCCCCCCCCCCCCCCCTTCCTGCCTCCCGGCTCTCCTTCAGGCCGTTCCCTCTCAACGTTCCCAGCGGCCCGCACCCAAAAAGTGGGCTGGGATATGCAACTTACCAGCGCTCGCCCTTTCCTGCTGTTCGATCTGCGGCCGCGTCGCCTGTCCCCAACAGGCTGTGGCATCAGATCCCGAAAAGTACATCTACAGGGACCCCTCCCTGGTGCCTCTACTAAAGCAAATCCGGAAATCGGGCAAAAAGGTCTGTCACCACTCACCTCGCCTGCGCCTGCCCTCCCTGGCATTGCTCTTTTGTGACACCGGCGGTCGACAATAGCGCTCTCTCTCTCCCTTGCCTGTCTTCCTCTGTCCCTGTCCCTGTCTCTCTCTCTCTCTCTCTCTCTCTCTCTCTCTCTCCGCCCCGCTCGCACCCCGCGCCCATTTCTGTCATCGCTGCATTGGAATCCCCCCTGCTCCTCCCTTCTTACCGCCGTTTCTTCAATCTTTGCTTTTGGGTCTCGTCTCTGTCTGCTCTGCTGTGTGTTTCCGGCTTTCTCTGCACTCCACCTCTTCCCTGCCTCATCCTTGCCCCCCCTCTGGCACCTCTCCTGTCTGCCGAGTTCTGTTCCTCCTCTACCCGCTGGCAGCCACAGACAGTTCCCAGACGATCACCTTTTGATGTTTGCGGCTATGCCCGTGACCTGCCTAGGTGTTCTTGGCCACCAACAGCCTCTGGGACTACACCAATGTCGTGCTGAACTTCCTCATCAGCGACCGGGAAGCCTCGGAGAAAAACTTTGACTGGCTCCAGTACTTTGACGCGGTCATTACGGGGTGTGGGAAGCCCGGCTTCTTCACAGAGCGCAAGCCACTGTTTGAGGTGCACATGCCAGCGCCCCCCCCCCCCCAACCCCCCCCCCCCCCCCCCACCGCCCACCCTCCCTGCGCCAGGATAGGACAGACAGGGATGTGGGTCTTAAGGGATAACAGTTGAAAAGAGGGTGGAGGACAAGAAGAAGAGCTGCAGGAGAGAACGTTGCGGAGGACAGCCATGTGTGTGAAGCGGAGTTGGAGTTTGGGGGGGGGCAGAGGGGGGGGGGGGACGAGAGACGGAGCGCCGTCCGTAGCAGTGTAGGGATTGACTCTCGCGTTTGGCCATGCACAGGTGCACCTTGCCACCGGGATGCTTTACAACACTGACGGCGGCTCCCCGCTCGTGCCGGTGGGGGAGGACGACCTTCCAAAGCTCATTGTCGAGAAGGCGGTAAGGCCACCGCGTGGCCTCAGCCGCTGCCTTACCCCTTGACGTCTGATGGTCGGGTGCCCACCGGCCCTCAGGTGCTCCGTCCACCTTGCGTTGGCTTGACGGGGATTCTTGTGCCACCGCAGATGGACGCCGCCACCAATAACAGCACTGTCATTGACAGCATGGACATGGCAGAGACGGGGCCCCCAGCGCCCTGCCGGGTGTTCCAGGGAGGATACTACACCGACCTTCACAGCATGGTGCGGAGCCTGCGTTGCGCGTCGCCGCACGCATGGCACTGGGGATCGGTTGTGTGGCTGTCGCTGGGGCCCCGGCGCTGTCGCCATAGCAGGGCAGCCACACTCTGCTATGCCGTGTAGCTGCCCTGCACTCCTCACCTTCACTTCCTTTCCTGTGCAATGCTCCCCTCTCCCTGACCCTTTGCCCCTTCCATGTATTCCCCTGTCTTCGTTCATCTAAGGATATCTGCCGTTACCTCTCTGCCTCAGCAGCCCTGTGTTTTGTCTCGGCCCCGCGCTCTGCTCGGGTTCCGAAAGCCCTCGTCGTCCCCTGGCCTCCGCCTTCCAACACAGCCATTGCCATTCCGCAGCCCGGCCAACGCTGCCCCCTTTCCCGTCTGTGTGTACCCACCTCCTTCCACCACGGAGCAACACCAGGACTCGATAGTGGAACCGAGCCGACATTGCGGCGTCGGCGGTCGTTGCCCGTCTCACACAACACATCTGCCCCACGCCTCCCCCACTCCAGCTTTCGATCCAATCCGGCGCCGAGGTTCTCTACGTCGGAGACCACATCTATGGGGACATCGTTCGGAGCAAGAAGAGCATCGGCTGGCGGACCATGATTGTGTTTCCCGAGCTGGAAGCGGATGTGAAGATCCAGCAGGTGGGGGGCCCGCCTTAGCTGCCGGGCCCCGCGGGCCGGGGGGGGGGGGGGGGGGGGGACACGCATGCCGCCTTTGCCGCTTCTCGTGTTCCCACGCTCCCTTTGTCCCTGACCTCTATGCAATCCCCTGGATCCAACTCTCTTCAGCACCCCCCCCCCCCCCCACCACCAACACCACCCCCTGAGCCGCCCCTGCCTGCTCCGCTCACACTGGCTATTGTCCTTTGCCCTCCCCACATGCATCCCCAGCCCTCGTCCCTTTGCCTGCTGAAGGAGCAGTCATTCCCCGCCCCACCACCACCACCACCACCACCTGCCCCGCCCCGAGACACCATAGCTGGCGGTTCCAGTGCCGGTGCGTGACATCTCACCGAAGTTGGAAGGACGGGCAGTAAGCATTCCCCCTGGGGTGAAATGTTCAGGCCGAGGCCGGGGCCATCCGGGAGCTGCAGGAGCTCCGAAGGCAACGGGTTGTGATGGACGATGAAATAGACCGCCTGCAATGGCAGATGGAGAATGGCATTGTGGGTGATGGCTCTGCCGATGAAGACATGCCCAGATTCCAAAGCTGTCATCGACAATCAGAAGGTTTGGTGCTTTCCACCCACGGCCTCGGGTTGTGCCTTCCCCACGGGAGCATGTGGCTGAGAGAAAAACACGTCGAGGAACAGCCAGGCCCAGATACACCGGTAGAGAGACAGGGGAGAGCAACGTGTGGGTGCAGATGGGGTGGGGTGAAGCAGTGGGGGGGGCAGCAGGCAAGAGGGCTCACCGTGTCATGCTGAAGACCAAAAACAGTGGAGGATTTTCGGGGATGTGTTTGTTCGTGGGGTCACACAAGCCGGAAGGGGAAGAGGACGGAACAGAGCGTCGAGCTGACTCCGACGTGGAAGGGGTGGCCAAGGGTTGAAAGGCCGGCCGCAGGGTGGAACGTGGCTGCTCTGCTGTTGCGTGGCATTCCGTGGACTACGACGACCTCGTTCCCTCCCCCTCCTTCCAAGCCGCACTCGCGGTCTTTAGTTACGCCACTGTCCCTCCGTCAGGGGTCGATCCCTCTGCGAGGGCGCTTGGCCGCCCATCCTCACCGCTGCCGGAATGAATGGTGTTGCAACACAGGCCCAAGTTGACCGCCTGCGGGAGCTCTACGCCGCTCGCCTTGACGACTACAACCGGAAACACCATCCAGTCTGGGGTCAGGTTCTTAAAAACCGGATTCCAGAGTTCCCGCTTTGCCCATCAGGTGCTCCCCACCACCCCCCACCCCCCACCCCCACCCCCACCCTGCCGTTAATGCCGCTACCCCGTAGCTGTGAATGCGCCGCATCAGCTTGCCACCGGGTTGATTCCTTGAATAGGACGGAAATCGCAGCTGTTGTGAGCGGATCGGCTGACGGTGCCGAACTGCTCTCGTTCTGTGTGTGCATCGGAGCAGATCGGCCGCTACGCCTGCCTTTACAGCAGCCACGTCGCCAACCTACTGTTCTATTCCTGGGAGAAGAACTTCCGTGCCCGGGTGGACCTCATGCCGCACGAGGAGGAGGTGGGGAATGGCCTCACCTACCTCTTGTCCTCAAGCTCACAGGACGGCGACGACATGGACGACGTGTAGCTGTGATCGCTGAGAACCCGCAAGCCGCGGGCTTGGGTGGTTGGTATCAAATTCGGCTCGAGAGAGAGAGGGGAGAGAGAGACGAATTGTAAACGGAGTTTCCACGGATTAGCTCAGAGGCAGGCCACCCCTGCCCCCGCCCCCGCCCCCTGCCCCTGCCCCCTCCCCTTCCCGCCCCTCAGGAAGTAGCACACAGTGCGGTTCAGGCTGCTGGTAGCCTGCCCGATGCAGTGTAGTGGCGTGGAGTATGCAGGGCCCTGTCGGGTGTGATGGTGGAGCAGAGTGCCTTGGCAGTACACCACAGGCAACAGTGGCTTCTGGGCACGTGTCTGTACTGTAAGCGGACCGCCCGCCAATCACCAGCTGAAACCCTTACCACTGAAGATGGCCAAGGACACGGAGCTCACGGAGTTGGTGTAACTCGAGCAGCACTAGGAGGGCTTTGGGGGTCCCACAGATGGACCGGCCCCGGCTTTCCACCGTTTTGAAACCTCCAAAGACGGGTGACAACGCTTCTGAGGAGCTGGCGTCTGAGGCAGAAGACGTCAGTGAGCAATATGAGGGCTGTGGGGGGCGGTGGAGGCGGGCGGCAGTGGCAGCGACTTCACAGTCTAGAGCAGATGGGGCAGGGCAATGGCAGACATGCCTGATGAGCTGCTCTCCATGCCGGAAGCTTGCAGCCTGCTCACACCACCCTCTGGGCTTCCCTTCCAAGCTCACCGGGATTTAAGCTTCATTACAACCTACGGTAGCTGCGGGTCCAGGGGGTGAGGACACCTCCTCAGGCCCCGGAAGAGGAGCCTTCTTAGTAGAGCCGCCTACAGGATAGGACAGACATCGTCTGCCGCAACACCGGCGAGGCAACGTTGGGGGCAGCCCCCGCCCGCCCCACCCCGTCCTTTGTAGTCCTTCCTACGTGTCACAGCCCTCTATTGTTCGTTGCTGCTGCGGCCATGGTTTACTATGCTAGATTCAGCCCACCCAACCCAGGCATCTACCAGAAGATGGGCTGCTAGGTCCGCGCTAGAAACTGCGTATACACAGCCTGTGCGCGGGGCACCGGCCAGCACTTCCTCCCTTTTGCCGTGCTGTGCAGCCCTCAGATGCCGCCCGATAGGTTCTGACAATCTGGTGGGACAGCCAGCAGAAGCCGGGAGGAGAGGAAATGCAGGTGGAGCTAGGATCGCTAGCGTTTCCGTACACACTTGCGCGGATGTTCATTGGTGAGCTCCTTGGAGGCCACAGGTGGCTAGCAGTCCTCACAATTGTTCTTGCTAAAGTACCTCTGCAGGTGACCATACATCCAGCACCCGACGCAGAAGCCTGGACGCAGGCCAGCCAAAGAAGGACCAAGAGGTCAGGTGGGACTTGCGGCAGTGAAGCACCTGTGTCTCTGGTCACAGCTGGAAGGCATGTGTGATCTATATCAACACGTCACGGATAATTTGGTGACATGCATCAGCGTTAAGCGGCAACTGAAGCGAGACGAGTTACCTGCGGAGCCCTCAAGGCCGGTAAGGAGAATACAGACGCCAGCAAGGGCAATCCTGAGGTACTTTAGGCCATCGTGTACGCCTGTGAGCAGGCAGCAAGAGACGAGACCGGCACCCAGGACCCACGCAAATCGCTTGGGGGGTGCCGGCTTCCACTGTGGCGGCTTTGGCAGCGTTATCAGGGTTCCCAGCACCCCATACGGTGCGAGAGGTGTGAGCCGAACGCAGCTGCAGATACCATCTGGGATCGAACATCGTGACGGCAATAAAGGAAACATCAGCCGGCAAGTTCACATGCACAACACGCAGACGGATGTTCCATACGCCTCATGCTGCGGCTCTCAGGAGACAACGCTTTCCACGGCCGCATGGAGTGTTGCTGATAGCCCCGGCCCCCGGTGGACAAGCTGCCCGCGATGCCCCGGAGTCCCCGGGCACTACACCATGCCTATGCCCCTGTCGCGAACATGCACTGGGTGGGAATAAAGGCAATTAAGCTCGCCAACTGGCCGTGGAGCATTCCCGGCTGGATCCGGCGGCAACCGGATTTGAGGCCGTGTTTGCCTTTCCTCGTTCTGGCTTGCTGCTGGCCTACGCAGGCGTATGCGCCGCGCGTCAATTATAGCGGCTAAGTACGTTGCGAATGGAAAGCACTTTCTCGTGCTCAAATCACACTTTGAGAGACCAGATCGATGGCTCAGGTGCTAGAGCCCCCGGTAAGGATCAATACGACCGTGGTTCGAACCCCACAACCCTCGAATGGCTGACGCGCTCAAATCGGTATGGCACAAAACAGGCTTGGCAGTACAACGAGTACTATCGTGGCGAGTAACCCGTGTACCCCGGCGTATCGTGCTACCGCCGTACCTCCCAGCGTGCATGCGCGCGGGTGGCCAGACTCACCTCCCACAGCGGTAGCACTGCAACCCACTTGACGACGTCGAAGGAGTTGACGCCACGGTACGGGAGAACTAGCTCTAGGAGTAGCACGGTCCCAGGCGGTAGCGTTCAGCAGCCCGGCCCTCGCCCTCACAGCATTCTCGTTCATGTACTGTCTGCCGGGGGTTCGGCCTCTGACTTGGCTGCCCGAAGCGAAACATAGGCATCGTGAAGAATGGAGCTCTGTCCGGATCCACGGCGATGTCGGAAGCAGCAGCAAATGAAGCGGCTTCCGGATCCTTGGCAGAGTCTGAACTGTTCTTCTGGTCGCCATGTCCGGCAGCAACCTCGTCCAGGTCGTCGCCCCACGCATGTGCACGTGCCTCAGATACGCGAGGGTCACTCCCACCCGTGGGGATGAGCCCAACCTCGGCCGCCTCAGCGACCGCGCCTTGTCGCCCCCAGCCCATGCTCCACAATATGCGTCTCAGGTAAGCTATGAACAAGCAGACTGACTCGGTGATGGTAGCTGCCCTCTAGAGAAGGACCAACAACGCCAAGGAGCGCTGGGCTGGTCGCCGGTCGAAGTGGGGGCAAGCCGCTCGCGGTTGTGACTTGTGTGCAACCAGCTTGCGAGTGCGAGTACATGTCGTGTACCCGCACGTACATAGGTACTTGTAAGTCGTAACAGAATAGTGCAGCATTTCCTGCTACAGTACCCCTAGCTAGTAGTTGTGGTGCTGAAAGAGTCCCACCCGAGGTCAGGGCCCAGGAGGTATACGGTAGGTACATACGGCCTTAACTAAACTCGCGTAGCTATAGATCGGACCATGCATGAATAGTCGCATCTACCTAGAGAGGTACTCCCGGGGTACCCTGCGGTAGGTACCTATAGCATCAGAATAGGCACCCAATGGGTTCCCCCCTGATGTATTTAGGTAGGTACTCTAGGTACCGTACCGTCACCATACCGCACTGTCACCGTGTTAACCCAACATGTTTACTCGTACGTACAACCCCTCAGATCAGAGCGCGCGAACGGTATTTGTAATTTCGCCGTTCTTTGGCTCTAAGTAATCCGCAGAGACATCGCAATTCGCAGTGCAGTCGCAGAGGTCTGTTTAACACAACGCTCCTCGCTCTGGCTGGTGGGCTGGACTCAGAGGCGCCTACTGTTCTGACTCCTCGGACACCTAAGGGATACGGGAAGTGCAGCTGCTGCTGACTTGTTGCTCCCAACCTTTGAGCAATTCTGCGCTGCCTTCTCAGTCTTCTTTGCTGTCTCAGAGCTGACCTAGTCGCTGGTTCCCTTCGTCCGGGATCTTGTCTCACAGTGCACCAGCAGCATCAAGATCGTGCTTCCTGATGCCCTAACACTGTTTGTCAAAGCATCACAACAATCACTCATAAATTGACGAGGAGGAGCCGGGTGTGAGTGGTTAGGAGGGCACAGCCGCACGACGACACCGCTGGACGGCCCAAGAGGTGCCATTCTTGTGTCCAGCTTTATTCCTTTTACACGTTGGCGAGCTATTGCCAGGGCTACACTTGAGTTGCTGGAGACCGCAGTCCCCGAGATTCTCTGTAGCTGTTGACGTGGCTGACTGTACTTGGGGGCGATGATCGGCTAGGGGCTCGCGCTGCAGGCAAACCGGAGCTTAGGGCACAACTCTGGTGCGTGATCCCGGGAGCTGGCAGTGAACCGGGAGGACTCCGGCGACAGAGCGCGGGACGGCAACACAGTCTGAGCATGGCACGCGCTCAGGGCCAGCCAGGATGATTGGTACCAAAACACAAGCCCACACGAGGGAGGGCCTGGAGGCGGCGATCTCACCCGAGCAACAGCTCAGTCACACACCACGGCAGCCTATTCTCTTCGCAACTGATCACGGCCTCGCAGGTACAGGTGTCGAGGCTCCAGACCCTGAGGGTCCCGTCGTACGAGGTCGAGATGACGCGCGCCCCGGGGCCCAGGGAGGCCACCCAGGTCACCTGCCCCCAGTGGCCATCCAGCCAGGCCTCCTGCTCGCCACTGTCCAGGTCCCACACTATCAGAGTCCCATCATACGATCCCGAGACAATCTTCCGGCTGCTGCGGCCCACTCGCACGGTGCACACGGCCCCGACCAGGGCGTTATGCCCGCACAGCACGTGCTCGCACGAGCCGTCTACCGTCTGCCAAACCCTGAGGGTGAAGTCGCTGGAGGCCGAGACCACCCGGGTGTCGCCCTCCACCTCGGCCACGGCGTGGACAGCATCGGTGTGACCGACCAGGGAGACGACGTGGTGGAAATCCGGGGCGCGGACCCAAAGCACCCCGTCACTACAGGCGGAAACCAGGCCGCCGTTCTCCAGGGCGCAGAGGTGCTCCACCTGCCAGAACAAAACGACGTAGGGTGTGAGCCATGGGGTCGGGTGTGAGCTCACGGGGCGGCGCTGGCAGACCCATGACGGGGCGAACAGTACGGGTGTTGGGGGCCATCTGCAGGCATAGGCGGACGGGGCGAGGAGAGATGGGGGACGGGGAGGGGAGGAGCAGGGAGGATGGCCAGGGCTGCATAGAAGGCCATGACGAATGGAGACGGGCGGCAGTGGTGAAAGGGGGGAGGGGACTGTTGGAAGCAAGGCTGATAGGGAAGGCAGACACTCCAAGGGATCCGGGACGGTCATGACTAGTGACGGAGGAAGTGGTCCGAGCTCCCGTAGCTCAGCACCTTGTCCTGGTGGCCTCGCAGCACTGCCAGGCAGCTGCCGGTCTCCAGCCTCCACACCCTGACAGTGGAGTCGTCGCACGCGGTGGCGGCGCACCCGCTGTTCTCCCCCTTCAGCAAGGCCGAAGCGTTGACGGCGCAGCTGTGCCTCATCGTCTTCAGGCACTCCCCCGCACTGGACCACAGCTTGAGGGCTCGGTCCTTCCCGCAGGACAGGTACTGCCCCTGCTGCCCCAGCGAGGTCACATGAAGGACGCTATCTGTGTGCTGGTGGCAGTACAGCTCCCACACGCGGTCCTCCAAGCTTAGGATGCCCACCGTGTCCGCCCCGCTCTCTCCAAACGCCACTGCCACTCGCTGCGGGGGGTTGGTGGGGCGGCGGCTGGTGTCTTCCACGGGTGAACTGCTGGTGGGCACGTGGGCCTTTCCCGGATGTGCGGCCTGGCAAACACGGGGCCGGGCATTGAGTGGCCCGGGACAAGAAGCGCTGGGGCCAGGCAGGCCTCGCCGCCCCTGGGGGCCACCGCCGTGAAGGATCATAAGAGAGATCCGCACCAATGAGGGACTGCTGAGCTCAAGCACGTGTGAAGGCGGGCTGAAGGGTAGGCGGATGGCAGCCGGAAAGACTGAGTGAGGCGGATGGCCCAGTCACAGCGAGCACGCGGTGGGGAGGAGAGAAGCATCAGCAGAGTAACGGCGAGGTAGGATTGAAAGAAGCCGGGATCCATGGCTTGACGGTTTCGCAAAAGCAGCGCGGCTCAGGAACGACAGATTCCGACCGGCATTGGCGTCTGTGCTGGCGTGCACCGCTGGGTGGGGCGGTGTGAGCAGGGCCAATGTTGAAAAAAAAAATCCGGCGACTTTGAACGACTGCAACGGTCTGTGCGTATGTGTGTCTTAGGGAAGGCGGGGGGGGGGGGGGGAGCCCGGGGGATTGACTGTCTGTGCCTTGAGGAGACTTGACGGCGCTCATATTGAGGCAACAGCAGAGGGTCAGTGCGGGAGGAGCAGCACTGGAAGAGGAGGGCGAGGGCCGGCGGGGCCGGCGGGGGGGGGGGGGGGGGGGGGGCGCGGACCTGTAGTGCGGAGAGCTGTCCCTGCACCTCCTGCAGTTCTTCCCGCGTGTGCAGCAGCTGCCCCTGCGTGACCTCCAGCTGCAGTTGCATGACCTTCTGCTCTGCCCGCGCCTCCCTGAGCTCCCTCTGCGTCATGAGCAGGTGCTCCGCTAGGGTCTCCCGCAGGTGCTGTGCCATAGCCCCGCGGGACGCCCACGTGTTACAGCCCTCAAAGGGGCAGCGCTCCCATGCATGATGGCACTCCCGCTCGTGCTCTGCGACCTGGTCCACTGTCAAGAGTGTCTGACATGACTCAGCGCCAGTGGCCGCCAGCCACTGTCCACTGTTGCTCCGCTTCAGACCAAACCTAAAACCACAGATTCCACACGTCAGACAAGGTGACCCTTTGCAGGCGAAAGCTGCAGTCGAAGGCCGGACTGTGCCGGCCTGATGACGCTGATGCTGATGACGCGCATCACGGAAGGAGCAAGGGGGAGGCTGTGGAGACAGGGCTGGATGACAGCCGGGGGGGGGGGGGGGGGGGGGAAGGGGGGCGGAAGGGGAGGGGGCAGACAGATTAGTGAGGTCTAGCTGCTGACAGAGTGACAAAGAGAGAGGGAGAGAGAGAGGGAGAGACGGAGAGAGACAGAGAGAGGGCTTTGGCAGGACACGGCGGGATGCGGACTCATGACTTTAGCTGGCAGTAAGCCGGCAGAAAGGGATGCTGAAATCATGGTGGGTCGCACACAGGCGGAGTGGCGCATACCGGCAATGAACTTTCAGTTCGCCTATCATGCTCCGCAGAGCCCAGTTGGGCGCAGGACTGCTGCCTCCACTGCCAGATCAGTGGGGTAACACTCAGCATGGCGGCATTGCAAGGGGGTGGCCGAAGCCGGAGGGAGTGCGGGGCGTGGAGGGCGATGGCAAGGGGGGAGGGGTGGGTTACGGGGGCAGAGGATATCCAGGGAGAGAGCAGTTGGGAAGTGTGGGGCAGGGGTCTGTTCTTGGGGCACTCGATTTCCATTGATCACGGAGGGCACGGCAGACCAGCAGCGGACCTTTGCCTGCACACTGGACACTCCGGGGGTCCTGGCAAGAGCTCGCCGAGCACAGTCCTCACAGAAGTTGTGGCCACACAACAGCGTGCAGGCGTCCTTCATGACGTCGAGGCAGATGCCGCAGTAGAGCCCGCGGGACGGTGGCCATGCCCACACCCGTGTCCCCTCTGGAGGCACCTGCGACGCAGCAGGTGCATTTCTCTCACTCAGCTGTTCGCTCTGTCCAATGCTCTCCCGCCCCGCCCTCCTCCCCGGCCCCTTGGGTCTGCCCCCTTCCAAGCCCAG